>NC_056743.1:1418816972-1419116972 GCF_019279795.1 Protopterus annectens
AGTATCCATTAGCATGAAGCTGCAAGTAGAAGAAAACCTTTTTAACTTTACTTCTTAGCTGTCCCAAGTACTGCTATTTGTTATCTTGTTAGAATGTTTTTCTAAGAGGAGCAAGTTCTAGATGGAGGAAAATTCCATTGGGGGGAGGATCAAATAGCAGATACATTACTTGTTGCTGAGAGTAGAACCAGGTAACTTTCAGGCCGGTGTCATTCTTTGGCTTTAAAATGTAAAGCAAGAGGCAGGAATTGGGAAAGGTCTGCTATTGTACATCCCAGTGGTACTAGAAAAAATGTTGTACAGTATGAGTTTTGGGGCACTTTAAGTTGCAATGAGATGGTAATTGTGAGCAGGTTGCATTACAGTGGGGTTGAGAATTTGTAGCGTCAGGCTAAATTAAAGTTGTGATGGGAAAATTAGCTGTAGTCTGAAGTACATGTGCTTGGAATTATGGGGAGGCAGTCTGAACTGCAGTGAGGTGGGAGACTGGACACATTGGATTTCACTTTGAAGATCTGCAGAGCTGTTGTCAGTGGGGCAAACTGCAATACAAATGTTGACAGCTACTTGGTAAGAGGAGGCTGTGTTTTGCAGTGAGTTGGAATTTGGAGCTGGCTGTGTTATACTAAAATGAGAGACAAGATGAAGCCAAATTACAGTGGGACGGGAGATGGGGCAGCCTGGATTTTCGTGACGTAACGACTCTGGGCAGTGGTCAGAGTTAATTGTACAGATGTAGGAAAGCAAACTTGCTGATTTATTGTGAAATAGAACTATGAATGGTTGAGTGGAAGATGGGATGCATGCTGAAGTGCTGTGAAGTAAGAAGTTGGGGCAGCCGTGACGTGTTTGAGGTAGAAGAATGAGACATCTAAATCATCTCAGATTTAGAGCTCAGTACAGGGTGGATTACACTGGGTTATGGGATGAGATGCAGGTTGAGTTGCTTTGAGATGAGAGGCTCACAGGTGTATACTTGGCTAACAATCACTGGGGCCTTTTTAAGCCTAGCCATGCATCCCAAATGTCTTGACATGTTTTGATACCTTTGACAAGTGTAAGCAGGGACTTTGGAGACAACCATTTACAGGCTGCCTGTGTCCAGAGGGTCCATTACAGACAAGTGCCAAACCAGAAATGAAATTTTGTTCCCAAACCTCACCAGGCTGAACAGACAGTCACGGTCAATTGCCTATCAGGGCAGGGATCCGCCAGATCACACATGCACTCATAACATTGAACCACAAGTACCAGTATGACTCTGCTATAGTCCATGTAGGTGTTAATGACTGGAGATGTACCTCACTGGACTATATGGAGAGAAACATGATAGAGTTTTCAGACTGTGTGAGTAAGGCAAGTATGAGCTTAGCACTGAGCAGCATCCTACCTTCCAAGGATAATACCACAATATAAACAGAAGATGAGAGATGTTAACTTTTGGCTTGGTTATTAGTGTCATTCGAAGGGGGTCCCATATTTGTCAGCTTGAGAGGACATGATCAAAAGAACACACTGCTTTGCCAGGTATGGTCTGCATCTGTCTCTACTAAGCTTTCAGATATTGACCAAAACATTGCCCACACCTGTAGTGCCTTTTTCTAGACAATGCCAATCTGATAAATCTTCCAACATAGTAAAGTCTATTCCTGATAAATGAAAGGTATTACTGCTCAATTGCTAGGAATCTCAACAAGATGTTCTACTCCCTGGAAGCAGTCCTCAACCTGGGAAGGTGTTGACAACTGCACAAGAAGTAAAGATGCATCAGTCTACATAAACACAAGCACACCTCATGACTCGTCAAACAATATGACATGCTTGAGCTACTCCATGTCCAGCTAACTAACCTTCGGTAAAGTCCAATACCAAACCCTTGCTAGCTATAGGTCGCCATTCTATGACCCATGATAACCATATCACATACTTGAATGTACTGGAGTCCCTAACAATTCAGCCCAACACCATATTCATAGGCGATTTCAACTATCCCACAATAAATTGGGATGCATATACAACTACTAACTTGCAGGATCAAAGATTCCTGGATCTTGTCAGTGCAAACACCCTGGAACAGCTAGTCTGCACACCTACCAGAAGTACAAATATCCCGGACATGGTACTCACAAATAAGAGGAAATGTTGCACCCCCCCCCCCCACACACACACACACCTTGTGTAGTGTTGTTGGTCAGATCACAAAGTGGTAACCCTTGAAATAAATAAAAATGCCAGACTCCTAGCAAACAGCAGAACCTTTAAGAACTTAGCTGCTTTACATTAAGTGAAGTCATAGTTAAATTCCAAGACCCCCAGTTCAGAGAACACAGTGGCCTATGCGGAAGTGTTATGGAAACACTTGCACAAGCACGTAAACTGCACAGAAATAGTACAAAACCAAAACAAGCCCCCTTGGGATGTCCCCCAGTATAAATAGGTTGCACAAGAAAAGAAAGAAAATACTGTCCAAAAATTGGAAGGGCTGTGCCCAAGAGACAAAAAACTCCCTCATCAGTCTCAAATAACTCAGGGAACTAATCAAGTACAGCAAAGCCAACTTTAGAGGCAAAAACAGCCTCTCAGGCTAAGAATAACCATAAGGTATTTTTCAGTTATGTATCCAACCTTAAAAAGAACACCCAACAGTGTGCTGAATAGTAAACTGAACTTCCCATATCAAACCAAACCAGTGGATGTAGAAAATTTGCTGGCCGATAAATTTAGCTCATATTTCACCCTACAACCCCCCCCCCCCAGAAATGCCATTTACCATTTCTCCCCCACTTATAACTAAAGAACAGGTCCTCACTGCACTCTCCAGAGCTAAAAAATGCATCAGTGGGGCAGGATAACATTATCTTGAAACATGACCTGTCAGGCCCGCTAGAATCTCTAACTATAGCCTCCCTACAGGCGTCATCCCTAGGGAATGGAGAACTGCAACCATCATCCCTCTGCACAAACACAGAGCATCACTAGACCCAGGGAACCATAATTTTGTGATCCATAAGTTTTATTAGTTGTGCATGCAAGGCCATGGAAAGAATTATTGTGGACCCGATAAAGACATAGGAAATCTTCAAACACTAGATCCATCACAGACTAAATTTGGTGGACTTTGGGAATAAAGTACATTATATATAAAGAAACTGATAAATGTCCATCATCCTGGCATAAACAACACTAAAACAGGGAGATGGGAAGAAGCAGCTACTCTAGCAGGGATCATTTGATCACCTACAGATATGGTAAGTTTATTTACACAACTGTACTATGGTCATCAAATTGATCATTGTTGTGGTAGACTTGGCTATATGGGTAGATTAACCCAAGCCTACTACATTTGTTAGTTGAAGGAACAGTCCAGAAACCCTTAGCTAGAGTGGGCACTGACCCTGCGCAGAATAGTTTTAAGACTTGATATATTATGAGATTAGGGGATTGTAGTGGGCTAGTTTATTGTTACATGGGAGAAGAGTGACAGACTAGATTACAGTGGCTTAGAAGATAGGTTGCTGAGTGAGGTTCAGTTAGATGTGATTTGATTGCTGTGAAGTGAGAGTGGCAGTGACAAGATTATACAGAAATGGTAGATTGGGCACAGACAAGATTACAGAGGGATAGTAGTACAGTGGTAGGAAGGAGTTCTTAACATGGGAGGGGAGAGATGAAGTAGATTACTTTCAGACAGGTGAGAGTTCACTAAAGGGGTACTGGCTGAAGTATAGGATAAATGGCAGTGGGAAGGGCTAGAATTTGAGGAGATGAAAACTTGAGACAGGCTGGATTGCAGACATAATGGGAACTGTGGATATCTGAAAGAAGACTAGAAGCTGATGGGAAAAGAGTAGGAGGAGACAAAAACAGTTGAGGTGTTCTGACCTCTGTGCCCTTTATGGACAGTTTTGGTGGACCGTGGATATAGAAAGGTGTTCTAGTTGGTCAGACACAGTAGTATTGAACTCATTGTCTGGAACTGCCACAGACTTGCACAGATGTGCAGGCCATGCTAATGGCTTACAAATGATTTGCTAAAGTGAAATAACTGGCTAAGAGTAAAGCCTGGAATCATGGGAGCATAAGTGCTCATTACAGAGTCCTTTTGTGTAGGCATTGCAGTTTCCAAGGATGCATAAGCTCATATTAAAGGATGTATAGATGCTTATTATATTTAACCTTTAATTTGCTTACTCTCTGTAAGGGTAGTATCTCATTTGCTGCACTAGTGTTGGCAAGGTAAGTTTTAGTGGTGATGCGTCATTATATGCTTATATTAAATGACTAGTTTGTTGTTTTTGTATTGGTTATTTTCAGCTTACTGCCTATAGTGATTGTACTAGACACAATTTTAATTTCAAGATGCAACAGTCTAGCTACTTGATGTTTGGTGGGGTAGCAGCATAAGGCATTCCATTCTTTCCTTTCTTTGGGTATGTCTCTGTAGCTTTTTTACAAATAGATACTGCTTGCTGGGAAGATTTACTAAATGGACGGTTTGCTTTCTGCCTTCATCTTCAGAGATGGAAGTGCCCATTAGAAATCCACTACTGATTTGCCACTGTGCAGTCCTGTGCTTTGAGATATGCTCCTTGCATCTTCAGGTATGCTAAGCACCTATCTGTAATCCGCTAGTGCGTAGAGCTGAATATGACATATTAGTATTCCTGCCATCCGCAGTTGTAGAAAATGTTTTTTGGAGTTCAGCATTGTGCAGGATTGCTGTGAAATGTAGCATTACCCTTCCACAGGAAGAAACAGTGTAATCATTATCACTACATCTAAACTCAGAAAGACCAGCAAAGAACTCAGAAACCAAATCAAGTCCTGCAAAAGTTAAATACGAGTTGAGAATTGCTGTTTCTGCTAAGGCCGACCACAAAGCCTACTTCTGCCATGTCAGAAACCTTGGAGGTTATGCCCAGCAATGCTAGGAGCTAATACATAACACTTACTCTTCTTCTGAGGACATAGCCAACATATTAGCAGACAAGTTCATCTCTAGCTTTATTCCCCTATTTTTCCCCAACTTTCCATAACTTATTAGCACATCTACAGTACCCCAATCACATCCGTGCAAGTCTTGAATGCTCTGTCCGAGGCCAAAAACGCTTGATGCATGGGTCCTGATAATGTACTAGACTGCCTTCTTGCCTGCACCAGACATAATCTGGTAGATATTTTCCTACTAAGCCTATTCAGCCTCAACCTTTTCACTGGATTCATGCCAGAGGAGTGGACTCAAGATTCTTTATCTGAACAGGAAGATGCAGGGACAGATACATTTTTCCTCAGATTTCTGATTCAGATTCTGAGGAGAGCTCAATTTCTGATTCTCCATATGTGTGTATGTGTGTGTGTGTGGGTGGGGTTCTTTCTCTGAGACTATTACTAGAATGTGCCAGTATTTTCCATGGGAGAACACTGAGGTTCCTCAGTCCCACAAAAATACTGTGAGTCGTTTCAGAAGGATATTCCAGATCCTGCAAACATTCCTCCTGTTCTGTCTGCTTTAGAGGATGTGTGTATTTCTGCTTGCAGTTTTCCTGATAGTCTAATAGCTGTCCCTAAAAAGGCAGATTGAATGTATAAAGTTCCTCAGACTTTTAATTTTTTATACACTATTTTCAAGCCTGACACAGCAGATATAGCTCTAGTTGATCCCACTGTTGCTAAGCACCTAGTCAATTTCAATCCTACTCTTTCCGATAACGATGGGAGAATTATTGATAGATATGGGAAAAAAGTGTAACCTTTTGCAGCTTTGATTTTTCAGAATTTTGAATGGTCAAGCTCATATGCTGTAATTTGTTCTAATTGCAAAAGTATGAGGAACGTATTATCTGCTCTTTCTTATTATGAGGAAACATCTGCTTTAAATAAGTTACTTTGTTCTGTTGAACAGGTTTATAGTGGTGAACTCTTGTTTACAGTGAGTGTCTGACTCTGTTGATACTTCTAGGGTTATGGCTGCTGGTTCTGTTTGAGGAGGTTTGCATGGCTGCATTCTGTGAACCTCTCAGATGATGATAAAAATGAGATTTTAAGTTCACCTTGGATAGAAATTTGTTTGGCCTCTCTGTTTCAGAAATGATCAAAACATGTGATGAAAAGGGCAAGCTGATCCAGGGAATCTCTAATATTTTTCAGCCCTTCTTTTCTAAATTTTCCACAGGATTTTCTATCTCCTCATTCAATTTTGGCAAAAAGCAGAATAAGCAGTCTCAACAAAATACAAGTAAACAGATGTTTAAGAAGAAATGGCAATGAGGTTCCAAAAGGAAGTCTCAAACCTACCAAAACCAAGGACAGTCCAACAAGTCTGAATGTTCCATAGACCTTGTGACCCCCTCCTACCCTGGTCCCCAGTTTTCTTCCAGAAAGTCTGAATCTCCATTTTTCTCGTTGGCAGAAGATAGTTTCAGGCAAACGGGTTCTGAAAATCATTCGTCGAGGTTGCAGATGGCAGTGGGACAAAATTTCTTCTCTCCATGGGGTCATTCTTCATCCTCCAGATCAGACTCTCCGATTTCCACCAGTTCTTCATCATATGCTGTTCCAAGGAGTGATAGAATCAGTTCTTCCTTCCCAGGTGGGGAATTATTCAAAGATGTTCCTAGTGCCAAAGAAAGAAAATGCTTGGAGACCAGTTTTAGAACGTCTTTCCTGATCCTATTTGTGATAATACCCAAATTCCAAATGATTTCACTTTACAACCTGTTTACCATGTCATCCTCTTTCAAGTTTCCTGGTAACACTAGACTTAAAAGATGCTAATCCGGTTTTTATTCATCCAGACTTCAGAATGTGTCTAGCTGTAGTTATAGCACATTGCAGGCTAGAGGGTATCCACATTTTACCATATTTAGATGACTTGCTTATCTTTGTAGTATCTTTTTCAAAGTGTCAGCAATCTCTCTTGGGTGAGAGATCTATTACACAGGCTGGGATTCCAAAAGAACATTCAAAAGTTCTTCTTGAGTCCTTCACACTGGATTCCACTCCTAGGTATGTCAAATAGACACCACAGTTCAAAGAGCTTTTCTTCTACCAGAGAAAATAGATCTATTTCCAAGGTTTTCCACTTGGACTTCAGTCACTGCAAGTGAATACTTTAGGATTTCAGGTGTAATGGCGTCTGATTCCCATACCTCTGGCAAGACTCCACATGAAAATGATGCAGTGCTATCTGCACTCTCTTTGGTCCCAGCACCAGTGTTCTTTACCTTTTCAAATCCCAGTGCTGGGGGATTGTCAGAAGAGAAATAATTTAATGGGACAACAGATATCCTTAAATCCAGGTCCCCCCTTCTCCCCGGCTACTTCAAAGCAGTCAGTCACCACAGATGCCGCAGACTTAGTTTGGGGAACAGTTTCAGGCGGAATTAAAGTGCAGGGGATCTGGGCACCAAGGACAGATACAACACAGAAATATCAATGAAATGCTTGCCCTGATCATGGCACTCAACTCTCTGAGCCATCTTTGGTTCCCGGGACCTATTTAAATGGTTACAGACAATAAATACAGCCATGCAAGGGAACCATTTTGTGCCCACTTTGCAGACTAGCCATGTTAGCTTGGGATATAGCTTCATAGCACAGTCTTGATCTACAGATATCTAACATCCCGTCAGAGCAAAATTGAGTAGCAGACAAGCTGAGCAGGACCAGGGCCGATGTCTTCCAAGATTTGATCCATCTTTGATGGGTTTCTTAAGTAGATCTATTTAACTTCTGATTGAAAAAGCAGGTGTAAAGATTCTGCTCCAGGACTCCATGCAAGAAGGCCTGGAAGACAGATGCTTTTTCTTTTTTTTTTTTTTTTTTTTGGATAGGAATGTTCCTATGTACTTTTCCACCTTTTCCATATATATCCAGGGTACTTCTGAAGATTCAGAAGTAACTCCCAAGATCATTGTGGTGACTGTTTTCTGGCCCAGGCAGCACTGGTTCTCCCTTCTTTTGGAAATGACCAGGAGCAATTACCACAAACTTCCTCACATATTGGATTTACTCATGCAAAGTCAGGGTGTTTGATACATCCACACCCAATCAACTTCAGTTGATTGCCTGGATGATAGAGTCTAGTTTTTGTCACCTGTTTATTGAAGATGTGCAGCAAGTACTAACGGTGTCAAGAAAGCCTGCTACTAGAAAATCTTATATTAGCAAATGGAAAAAAGTTTTCTGGTTTGTGCCCCCAGCATAACCAGCACCCCATTAGGGTTAGTTACTCTCTGGTTTTACAGTATTTTTGTGAGTTACTACCCTGTGGCTTTTCTTACCCCTCTAAAAAAGTTCATTTATCGGCCATTTCAGCATGTGTATCTATTTGTCCTCCTCTTTCAGTATAGTCTTGTGTCAAAATGTTTTTGAAAAGGATTTTACAGAAGAGGCCTCCAAGAAAACCAATAGTCCCTCCTTGAGATCTTAATTTTGTTAGAAAAGGTAACACTTGCTCCATTTGATCCAGCTGATGTGGCTGACTTCGTTTTGCTGATTGTGCTGACAGCCACAAGAAGGGTATCTGAGTTGCAAGTTTTTATGTTGAGTCAACCCCATATCATTTTTCATAGGCACGTGTGAATAAGCAAAAGGCTAACATTGTAGATGGAGATGTCTATGGTGCAGTTAAAGTGGATTATAGTTGAAAGAAAAGGAGAAGATGTTAAAGGAGAAGGGAGGAAGATGAGAGGAAAAATAAATGGCAATAGAAATGGCATGCTAGAGGTTCCAGGTAGGGTGGTCCCTTTTTATGGAGATGGAGCAAGGTTAAGATATTAATACAGTATACTCAGTTAGTGAAATGTAGAATATACCGTGGTGTGATGGGGTGAAATTGAGAATTATTAAGTAGGTGATATGTGTAATAAAACGTTTGTGGGTATTATGTTTTCTGTCAATATCATAAAAGGAGCGGTAATACTTGAGGAGGACTTGCTAAAGTGGAAGGCGTGAATATTATACAAGGGGAAAAGAAGAATGAAAATATAGATTGTAAAGTTAGAACAACAGAGAACAGTAACTTAAGTGAAGAAGTAGAGACGAATATGTTTGAAGGGAAGGTGACATACAATTGTAAAGGATTTGTGTAAATTCTGTTGGGTAAGGAGGTAGTAACAGGGATTGTTGAGGCTAGTAGGAAGAGGAGGGGGATATGTTCAGTATAAGTTTAGATAAGGAGAGGGCGAGTGGGAATTGAGGGTAGGGTAGGGGAGCATAATGAGGGTGAACAGAGCGAGTTACAACCCCTCATAGACAATGGTAAATATCTCAAGAAAAACTGGAAGTAAGGAAAGGTTTAAACAGCAGTGTGATTGGTTTTGCTAAAATAATGTGAGTAACGTAATAGGACAGTGGAGTAGAAAAAGTTTTAAAAAGTTGCTCAGAGGTAAGAATGCCATACATTAAATCTATGACAGGCTGCTCATGGTCAAGAAAGCCATATGTATTAAAGTAAAATGGCTTTAACAAGCCTGAAGTACATTAACTCTGTAACCTTTATCTTTAACTTAACACATTTTTTCGTAAAGCAGTTTAAGCAAAGTACTAAAGCAGGATATTAAAAATGAATGGTCAGGAGGCTCTAAAAAGAAATGGAAAGTCTCTCAGAACCAAAGATAGTTGAAGAAGTTAGAATGACAACTGGTTTTCCCAGGCACATTACCCTGGCAATCTATCCCTAGGTCTGTCTTCAGTTTCTCTAGTGGCATCAGATTATTTCAGACAAAAAGGGTTCTGAAATTTGTACAACAGGAGTACAGATGGCAGTGGAAGCATTTTCTTCCTTTTCGTGCATTTCCTTCTCGTAATGTAAATGAAATGTCCCTGTTTCCACCAGTTTTGGAGCAAGTATTATCTCAGGGGGTCATAGAGCTATTCCCCTCAGATCAGGTGGACAGTGTTTTTTTTTTTTTTATTCAGTGACTTTTCTGGTGTCAAAAAAGACAGAATTTGAAGCTCAGTCCTAGACTACTCCTTTCTCAGCGTTTTTGTCGAAGTGCCAAAGTTCAGAATGTTATCCTTCTAAACCCCATTATCTATCATTCCTTTATTAGCCTCAAAGTAAAGTTAGACTTAAAAGATGCTTACTGTCATTTTCCTATTGGCAAAAATTTCAGATGGCTTACACTGTGAGGTTTTTGTTGTACTCTTTGGTCTATCCATTGCATCAAGGATATTCACAAAGTGCCTGGCTCCAGTAATTCTTTACTGCAGACTTCAAGGGATTTATATGTTTTCATACAGGGACGTTTGTCTTTTATTTAAGACTGTTTTTTTTAAGATTCATTGTAGTAAGTGGGTAAAAAGAGCAGTCAGACCACCAGGCTGAGATATGCTTTTAATAAAACTGCAGAATAAAATCACAAATGCATGAGCACTTTCAGGTCTAAGCCCTTCATCAGATAAAATGCATTCAAAACATCACAGTTTTTAAATAAAATTCAACCAATCACACCTCAGTATTGCACTCTTCTCCTTTTTAGGACTGGCTTTAATGGTACTAACCTATTCAAACCAGGAGCTTTATCTGCTGCTTATTCGGTGATCTATTTCAACTCATTGTATTCAGTATGGTTGGTCAAATCCCCTCCCCTTATATTAGATTTCACTATTTGTAAAACAATTTAAAAGTGTGAGTCGAATTATCCATCACATGCTGACAGAGTGCATTATGTGTATTACTTAGTCTGAATTCTATCTTTTAGCATGCAATTAGTTTTTCCCACATAGAAGGAAGTACAAATAAATACTGTGATGTTTTGAATGCATTTTATCTGATGAAGGGCTTAGACCCGAAAGCCCACATGCATTTGTGATTTTATTCTGTGGTTTTATTAAAAGCGTATCTCAGCCTGGTGGACTGACTGCTCTTTTTACTCATTTACTACAAGTTTTGATTGTTTGGGCAGTGACCTTTGGTGAAGGATTCCTGTTCTTTGTTTGTTAGTTAAGATGCTTTGACAAAGGTCATGGAACTCATGCTCATTCCAGGATTTTAAGTGAACAACTCTTGTACCTTCATACAGAATATTTTTTCTGGGATGTCTTCTGGATGCTTCCCTAGGAAAAGCTTTTCTTCCACTAGATAAATAGAACTGCACAAAAAAGTCTTCCTGAGCTTTTTCAACCAGTATTTGGTATCTGCCAGGGAATTTCTCAGGATTCTGATTTTCATGTCTTCTGTGATTATCATCATTCTCTTGGCCGGACTTCACATGAGAAAAATTGAATAATACTTCGTCAGTCTGGTCTTACCATCAACACCCTTTGTTGTTGCAGTTTCCAGTGCTAGAGTTTGTAAGAAGGGAGTTGCTGTGGTGACTGGACCAGTTCTTTCTCATCCGAGGTCTCCCCTTGTCAGTCAGTCACAGCAGATGCCTTAGACTTTGGGACTTTATCAAAAGGGGTGAAAATGCAAGGTCTGTGGAACAAGCATAACAAACAAAAATGCATAAATGTCTCTTGTTGAATGCCATTTGATTTACAAATGCAGGGGTTGTGGTTTAATGTTGACTTTATGGGTAGCTGAGCAGTGGAAATGTTAATAGTGTAATGTTGATAGAGGTAAGTGGGGTTGGAGGGGTGAGTGTGTGTGTTTGTGTGTATGTATGTGAATTAGGGTTAGGGTCAGGGATGAGTGAAGGATAGGTTTTGTAGATTTATGTGCAAGTTTGTATGTTTTATAGTTAGGGCCATGTTTAGGTTAGGGCATAGAGAAGTTTTTGTGTGTGTTTCTGAATGTTTTGTGTCCAAGTGTGTCTTGTGTATTGGCAGTGTTAGAGGAAGTTTTTTATGAAGGTAAGGTGTAGGGTTAGATGTGAGGGAAGGGCCAGCATTTGGGTTAGGGTTAACACCCATTACTAAGGTGGTGTAGGGGGCGGAGCTCACACCTCTCTTTTAGAGGCAAAAAAGCTCTGAAACTTTTGGTTCCCTAACGTCTGCATTTATGCAGCTTTCCTGAAGCCCCCACCCCCCATCTGTTAGAGGGTATGGAAAGTGCCCCGAAGCTTTGAAAACATGTCTGTAGTACTGTCCTGTAAGAATGCAACCCATATAGCTTAGGGTACTGCAGCAGAAGGCTATTGAAATAACTACTGTTGTTATGTTAAGTTTGCTTACACAGCTATATTTTCTCCCTGTTCATGGAGATGGCAGGATGATGATAGTTTCTGTCTTGCAGGGTGAACCTAATGATGCAGTGCAGGGGATTCCTGATTCATACCAATCTTTAGACTTTGGATCACAGTATTGATAATAGAGTCCAATGCCCTTCAGGCAGAAGTACATTGAGGACATGTTTAACATTATCATTTAAGTTAGAAAGCCAACCACTAGGAAATCTTGTGTGTCCAGGTTGGAGAGTTTTGTCTTGTGGTAGGCCAGGACCCATCCAGTGTGGATGTCCCCTTGTCTTCCATTGTCTTAGTGAGTTTCTAAAGGCAGGATTAATGTACACATTTATTAAGATTCACCTGTCTGCCATATCTGTCTGCCTCCCACTGTACTCACTTCTTGCAAACCAATACCTAGTCAAACAGTTTCTTAGGGGAGTACTGTACTTCAAACCACCCAAGAAGAGATTGGCACCTCTTGTATATACTGGAAAGGCTGAAGCTCCTTTTGAGTCAGCAGTCTCTTCTCCATTAAAGTACCAGACCTGGAGGACAGCCTTAATGATAGTCCTTACCTCAGCAAGGAGTGCTTCAAAGATGCAGGCCCTTGTGTTCCTTCCTTCCTTGGTATTCCATAAAAACAAAGTGAACATTAGGACTAACCCTGTATTCCTTCCCAGGGTAGTGTCAGAATTTACTTTCAGCCAGATCATTCAGCTTTCCACCTTCTTCAAAACCCTCAGAACATGGAGGGAAGACTACTGCATGTCTTGGATGTGAACCGACGTTTGAGATTTTCTCTGGATAGGACAAAAGATTTCAGGAAGGCAAATCAGTTGTTCTCTCTGGCAAAAACTCATGTCCAAGAAATCTGTCTCCTAGTGGCTGTCTTACTGTAGCCACTTCTGATGCATGAGAAAGGCAAACAGCTGACAGGCACACTGAAGGCTGACAGTACCAACTCTGTTGCTACTGCTGTGGCTTTCATTAATGGCATAGATTAGCAATCCATATTAGAAGCTGCTACATCAAAACATTTGCCCACATCTTTACTCAGCATTATAAATTGGGCTACCATGCTTATGCTAGGGCTGGATTTGCCAAAGCTGTTTTGCAAAATATTCTGAGCAGTGGTTATTTATCTTTTTCTACCACTGTTCAGCCTAAGTTCTGTGAGTCGTCTTAGAAGTAAGAAATACTGTTATAGTGATCTAATGAGTAGTACAGTTGTGCAGGTAACTTATCATAATAGTAGAAATTAAATACTGTTATAGTGATCTAATGAATAGTACAGTTGTGCAGGTAACTTATCATAATAGTAGAAATTTAAATAGATCACGGTTGCAGTATTATTTTTGAAGCACTTTTGCCCTGTAGAAGGAGGTCTACCAGCTTACACCAAATGGCTAGGGTGGGGCACTCCCCCTTTCTCCTTCCATCTTAGGTGATGCTATTTACGTCCTTTCTGATACACCCTCTTTTTTTTAGGGTTAAGATGGCCTGCCTCCAGGTGGGGGTATGAGTTGGGTGTTAATCTAACATACCTTTACTTACTGTGTTTCACCTTGTCCATAGGGGACTGCCTACTATCTTAGTATGGGCTCTCTGTTTTGGACTGCACCTTGAAATGATTCTTAATTGAGTGAAAAAGCTCTTGAGATGTCAGGGACACATGGCCCACTTAGACTAGCAATTTACAAAATGCTGTAGGGTGGGTGTACTCTATGCTAGAGGAATGGGATATGAGCTCTTGAAGACTGACCAGATGGACAAGGACACTTAGTGGAAAAGTCCCAGAGGTAAGGAATACTGCAACAGTGATCTGTTTGAACATCTACAAATATGGTAAATTACCTACACAGGTGTACTTTATACATAGGTGTGTGTGTGTGTGTGTGTGTGTGTGTGTGTGTGTGTGTGTGTGTGTGTGTGTGTGTGTGTGTTTTGTTTGAAAACTTAACTGCCATGTCAGCCAAACCCTTTGTGTTGCTGTGTGCCCCTTAATTCCAGTCAGTCCTCTGCTATTTCTTTCCTTGCAACCACTCTCTGCACTTCCTTACAGTTTCCTTTAGCCATATCCACATTTTCCTCCTACCCCTTAACAGTTTTCCAGTGTGTTATTAGGTCCAACACTTTGTTGAATTCTAGGTAGACTACATCCACTTAATTGCCCCGGTATTTGTCTGTTGTAACCCAGTCACAGTTGTAACAAGACATCTTGACCATGAATCCATGTTGGTTTCTATGTATTAGATTCTTCTAGTTAGCCTCATCTTCAGTATCCTTTTCATCATTTTGCCTGCTGCTGCTGGTTAAGGTAATAGTTGTGTGGTGCTTTTGAGTACTTCTCAAGCCACATTTGTATGTGAAGGCTACTCTGGCCTGCCTTCAGTAAAGTGAGTTTTCCCCTTACTTAAAGATCTGTTAAGTAACTCTGTGAATATTGCATTGAATTCTAGCTTCCCTGTTTATTATATTGGGATGATGGAGGGTCCCATCTGGACTTTGTCTTCCATTAAAGCTGTCAGCGTTTTCTTTCTGTCCACCACCCATGTCTCTCTTTATCCTTTCTTTCTGCCCAAGCTGAGACTTTCTTTTTTCCATCTGAGACTAACTTTTCTGTTGCACCCTTGTGTCCATTAACCTTCTGTACTAATTCTTTTGTTTTCATCCGTGTATCCAAGGAAGTCTGGGGTGGTGGTGCTGAGGTAGCATTGTCGCCTCACATTAAGACGCTGTCCGGTTCGATTCTGAGCTAGAGCGTCTTCTGCGTGGAGACATGCGTGAATGGGTGTGCCTTCGTTGAAGGTTGTGCATCAGGGCTGGCAACTCGGCATGTAAAAATCCACTGCCAATCATTAGCGGACCGGAGTACTGCTGTGGCAACCCCTAACCTGGAAAAGCCGAAAGACACAAACATCCAAGGAAGTCTTTTCCCCGCTTTATCCCTGTTTTTTAAGTTTTTTGTTTCTGCATTAGCTTTTCTTACAAGTCTAGCATTTGTTTCCTTGCCTAATTTGTAACTCTCTCTAAAAACACTCTGTTGCCCCTTTCAGTCCTTCTATGCCTTCTCCTTTGCACTATGTGCTGATCTTACCTTCCCTGTCCATTCTTGTGACATTTATTTGTTTTCTTTAAATGAAAAAAAATCATGCATACTTTTTCAAATGAGAAAAACTATATGTCTTGCAGTGTAGCCAAAGTCCATCTCCTTACATAGAAGGTCTGTTGTGAAACTACCACAGAATAGCATACCAATCCAAGAGCAAAATAATGAAAGCATGCTATTGCAAATTTGTGTGAGTATATATAAAGGATTAAAGCATGCTGAAATGTAAAATGCATTTATTTTGTGTAATTGTTTTAGCGTTGGCTTACAGTTGTCATAGGATGATGTGACATATACTTTTGGGCAGCTGTTTTATGATTGTTTTGCTTTTTTGGGCCTTTGTCAGCTCCTTGCTGGCCATCGACTCCTTTTCCCCAGGCACTCGACTGGCCTCTTTGTTTCTCTTTCTGATAGTGGTGAGGGTTACACTGACTTGGGAGCGAGCGTCATACTGCAGGCTGGCAGAATTTTTATTCCCTAATCCCCTACGTCAGTTCTGGACTTGGACTTTGGCTGGTCATGAAAGGCTAGTGAGTGTGCAATGGGGCATAATCCTTCTGACCTACCATGAACTCTCTTGTGCTGTCTGGAATTCCAGCAGCACAACTGTTACCCCCCACCCACATGCAGACAGAAAGGAGATGAACAGGCATATCCTCTTCATTCCTCTGTAGGGGTCTATAGTTGAACCCTGGTTGTCTGGGTCGTAGGCAGGGCTCCCTTCCCTGTACACTAAGGAGCCGTCCACTGCTTTAGGATTACAGAAACATACTCAGTGAACCAAGGCAACAAGCATACCACTTGAAAAACATTGCTTTTTAATGCGGGCTGTAGCAGATTTATTGTAACCACGGTCTTTTGAATGAATGTACACCTGGTTTCTTCTGTAAACTGCAACACCAGCTTTCTAGTGTTGTGATTTTCTTGGGTGTGTATGCTTGTTTGTTGCATGTAGTAATTCTTACAAATGAAGTGTGTACACTCAGCTGCTTGAGAGGTTTCTATCACAGAATGTTTCAGATAAGATGGCCAGGATTTCTTTGTTTTTGATGCCAGATTCTTTCTGGTCAAGTTTTTAATATGTTTTTGCAAACTGCATTTGGTGCCCAGTATTTCAGAAATGAGATCAGGAAGATGTCAGAGGACACAGTTTTTTTTTTTTTTTTTTTTCCTCCTTTGAGCCCTGTGAAGAAATGAGCTGCTGTTTGCCCTTCAAGGTAAAGGAAGCGATACTGTTGCATCAGCTTGGGTTACTATGGTTTAAGAAACAAGAAGGTAAACTGAGACCAGGTGGGAAATGAAAGATAAGTAAAAAAAAAACGTAGTTTGGAAAAAAAAAAAAAAAAAAAACTTCCTAAAGATCAGTATGTACTTAATAGCTAAAATTCTGTGTGAACTCACTGTCCAAGTGTGTACAGTGAATGATTTCTGATTAGCATTTCAGCAGCCCACCTCTAATTTGTCTTTTTTTTCCCTGTGGACAAAAAACAGAATGGAGCCTGATAGATCTTCTGAGCTTAGATTAAATCTGCATGGTCTCATCCTTCCCTACCAGGGGAGCTCCTTAATAACACATGATTATACAGCCGGAAAAACTGCATAATTAGATAATGTGTGTGTGTCTTTCTCTCTTTAAAAATATGTCTGTGTTGTAAATTGTACTAAATAACCCCCTATGTTACCACAGCTGCAGAAATACTTTCCCCAGTGACAGGAAAAGACCCACTAAAAGAGTCCTCACTGATTCTGTTTATAATCTTTCCTTTGCTAAATTATGCATATGTGTAATAAGCATTTACTTGTTGGCTTCTGTACTCCATTGTCTGCTTCATCTGCTAGAGTTAAACTAGCTGAATTCTTCTTTTAACTGTGAGTCATACCTCTCAACTGTACCAGATTCCTCGGTATTTACCGGTTTCGAGGACAAAATAATGGGGTGCCATGAATTTCTGAGTGGCTCCTTCAATTCCCGATTTAAAAAAAAAAGTTTTTTAATTTTTATTTACAGTTTTAAGTTATGGCTGATGTCATCACACCTCACCAGGGTATCCTGCAATGTCATCACCGTGCAAGGACGTGTGTGATGAAATCCGCTTGATGCAGTACCTGACTGCCTGCTGCACTCGGAGATTGACTGAGGCGGGAGTTTCAAACCATGGGTGGTATTGCTAGTAGTTGTGTATTGGCTGCTGTTGTCCACGGATCAGTCGCAGCATACTGTCTAATAGCCTATTGCTTCACCTGGCCCACAGGGTGACAGTGGCAACAAAAGTTCAGGATAGGACATTCGCTGAGTACAAGTGCTGTGCCGACGAAGAATGCAGCAGTAAGTTGTTCACTTCCATACCACTTTTATTTGCTGCTGTGTATGTTGCTCGGGGAATGCTGCCATCTTGTACTGGCAGTGCTCTGTATTTTTGGAAGGGTAAACACTACAGCTATAGGTGAAAGAGCCAGGTATAATGTAGGATTTATGTTGTTATATAGGAAGTCCTGAAAACGATTTACAATGTAGTTTAATTACTTTTTAAAAGTAATATTTTTATCTTTAAAAAAAAAAACTTTAAATGCACTTGCTTGTTAAGGTATTAATGCATGACAGAAACGGGTGTAAAAAGTAGTTCATTCAAGCCTCCTTTATGAAGATAAATGACTGTTTTAAAATATCAGTGATCACTGAGGCTGTCACACTGAGTTGTCAGTTTCAGCCGTAACTAGTTGCTTGTCGAAGATATTTATTTATTTTTGTGTTTCACTTTGTCTTCAGAGTTCTTCGCAAGTATAGTGTTATGGTTCATTGACTCTGTTATACTAAGTTTGTGTTTTTTAGTAGTTCTATATCCTTGCATGTTGTTTTTCCTCATGTATGGTGAGGTGTTGGTGAAACAGTTGTACTAGTGGTAGTAATTTGCTGGATGCGGGAGTTTGCACATTAATTAGGAATGAACAACTTCTTGATTTTGCAACCCTTTATGTATGAACAAGTTGTGAAAAAAGACCACTGTCCTTTTTAGGCAGAAATTGATTTGTTGATCAGAAATATTTTTGAGGTAGTTTGCACAGCATTGTAAGCTGTGAAGATGTCCCCTGCTTAAATTAGAAGCCTTCTGCCCCCCTCACAAAGTTTCAGAATGTGTACAGACAAAATCGTGCCCTTCATCTGTCAAGCATCATGCGGTACCCACTCATTTTAGCTCTCAAAACTTCCCTGCTCTGTAGTAAGAAAGTGAATTTACATACTTTTCAGGGGTCCCTATCACTTTGTCAAACAAACTATTTATCGAATACCTGTTCGTCAAACATTATTTATCAAAACGTTGAATGCTCATTTTAGCAAATTTTTTCCAGGGAGAAAAACTAGTTTGCCATCATCTGGAGTTTTCCCTTTTCCTCACGGTATTGCAATCTCGGAGTTGATATATTTAGTTATGGGGAGTATAAAGCCCCCCAGCTGGGTGGGCTTTAAATTTTGTGTTTTTGTGATGGTCGCTAGGTTGGCCAATTAATTTTTTTCCCTTGGAAAATATTTGCTAAACAAGTGTTCCATGGATTAAGTTTCGAGAAATGAATTTTGACGAAGAGGTATTCAATAAATAGTTTGCTTGACAAAGTGATATAGACCCACTGTTCAGTGCTTTTTAATCATAGAAATGCACAATGCTTTGGCAGCTATGAACAGTGTAACCTGAAAGCATTTCATTCTACTTTGGTTTACATTCCGAGTTTCATGTATGTCACATCCACTTGCGCATGCTCTTTAACACTTTTTGCTGAAGAAAAGTTGAGAATTTTGTAGAGCCACAAGTACAAACATGTTTTAGATTTTAATATAGAGGAAAATAGCAAGTGCAGCAAGTTTTATTAGGAAATTATACTTCTTATTAGGTGTGCAGAATAATTATGACTTTCATCGCAAAGCTGGAGAGCTAATAATTATTCACACATACCTGGACAGGGTTCAACATCCTGGTAATTGTTATGCTAGGTACTGATGTTCATCGTGTTACACTGCTGCAGTCATTACACTTGGGTTATCCTGCCATCAGACAGTCCCGCAGTCGGCCAGAGTTCCAAAGTCTTGGTCCGGCGTCGGTTGCTGTCGCCTCCTCCCTGACGTCGGTGCGACAGGGGTATATAAGATGCAGCCGACGCCATTTTCTTCAGTCTTTCTTGCCGTGCGGTGCCCGAAGCAGAAGCAGTTCGCAAGTGCTGGTCAGCCGATTCCTGAGATTTTCATTCCGAATCCAGAACCGAAGTTTTCTAATCCATTGCTCAAACAATACCTCAGAGGGGCTAAAAACATAAGACTGCCCTGTAGACCACCAACACCAACTTGGGACCTCAACTTTGTTTTGGAAAAATTTACTCTACCTTCTTTTGAGCCAGCTAACACAGCAGAAATAAAATGCATCTCTTGGAAAACTGCTCTGCTACTGGCAATTAACATCAGCACGAAGAGTTTCAGAATTACAGGCACTAATGGCAGTGGAACCTTTCCTCATCTTCCACCAGGACAGGGTGTCTTTAAGAACTAACCCTACGTTTATGCCAAAGGTGGTATCAAGTGTGGCTCTGAACCAAACTATTCACTTGCCAACTTTTTATCCAAAACCACAGAACAAAGGGGAGAAATTGCTACATGCTTTGGACATTCACAGACAGTTATGCTTCTGCTTGGACAAAAGCAAAGCTTTCAGAAAATCTGAGCAATTATTGGTAGTATACACTGCAGGAGCACAGGGAAAAGCCATTTCAAAGTAGACCATTTAAAAATGGATAGGACACTGTATACCTTTCTGCTATACACACCATGGGAATCCTGTACCTAGCAGCATTAGATCTCACTCCACCAGGGCAACAGCCACTTCAACTGCCTACCTCAGAGGAGTACCTACCAAGGATATTTTGGAAGCAGCAACATGGAGTTCTGTGCATACCTTCACCAAACATTACCATTTGCCTTTATACTCCAAATCCAGAGCTGGCTTCGCCACTGCTGTACTGCAGGGCCTTATAGCCACCCCTAATGCCTTATAGATCCAGCCTCCCTACCTCAGCTTTGGGACTCCACCCAAGTGTAATGACTGCAGCAGTGTAACACGATGAACATAGTACAGTTTTGTATCTACCATAAATGTAGATGTTCGAGTGTTGACACTGCTGCAGTCCATCTTACCCTCCCTTCTTCCCCTCTTACTTTCTGGTACTTACCTAGGACATCTACCCTTTTTAACTATGGGGAGTAACCTAAAAATGGTTGTTTGCTTTTCTTTTGTATTGTTTGCTAGCAATTTGAATTGCCTACCTATTTGGGGGCACCTGACATCTGGGGCAAGAAAAACTGAAGAAAATGGCGTCGGCTGCATCTTATATACCCCTGTCGCACTGACGTCAGAGAGGAGGCGACAGCAACCGACGCTGGACCAAGACTTTGGAACTCTGGCCAATGCGGGACCACCTGACGACAGGATAACCCAAGTGTAATGACTGCAGCAGTGTCAACACTCAAACATCTTCATTTATGGTAGGTACAAAACTGTACTTACTTTACTGTACACCGATTTTCATAATGTGTATTTTTTTTAAATTTGGAATAGAGAAAGAAGGGAAAGGGAAAACGAGGATATGTTTAATATGTTATGCACATACCTCTCAGTCTCTCGGGGCAAGAAAGCTGGACAAAGACAAAAATAATGGTGGGACAAAGGCTCAAAAATAGGGACAGATTTTAAATATTGCTCCTGTAGACTCAGATAGTTGCTAGAATAGCAGGTTTTGTATTTCATTATTATGTGTTTTATGAGGGATATGAAAGTCTTAAATTCAAATGTCTATCATTATTTATTATTATTTTGTGACTTCAATCTTCATGTTGGTAGCCCATAATTCCATTGGAGTGGGTAGGGTTACATTATTATGTATGCAGATTTTATGTTAACCAGCATCCCAATCTTTGACCAGTTGTACCTACTTTTTATGGACTTTTGTCCAGACGTTTGATGTTTCCAGGTTGAGAAGTATATTGGGATTTATTTTTGAAAACAGCAGCAGAGCAAAACTTTGAGGTGTTGTTTTTGTTTGATTTGATCCAGGAATTTAGGAACATAATGACAGATCTTCAGATGTCAGATCTTCAGGACACCACTGAACATTTGCCGTGTGACCACTAGTAGAACAGTGGCATTTTAACTTTTAGTATTCTCTGTTAAACATATCTTTGCATTGTAAAACAACATCCAATATTAGCTGTATGTTGTGTATTCTTTACTTGAACAGTAAATGTTTTAAGTTTTTCTTTGGTCAAAGCGAAATTACCCCAGGTTCCTTTTGTGAGGTTGGCTTGACTGACAACTCCACAGTCCCCCACTTACTCCCAAACCTGTTCTTTTATCCTTTTGTCACACTATGAATTTTGACATGTATACCTAGGACTCTTCAGTCGTTCTCATGATGTCCACCCTGCACTTCATCTAAACTAAAAAATAAAACTAGGTGAACACCACAGCTGAAAAACCAAAAAACTTTTAATGTGACACAAAAACGGTACAATTGGTTGGTGTTTTCACAGTCATAAGACTGCTTCTTCAGACTTAACACTAAATACTTACTACCATCTATTTAAAACCTAAATTAACTAATCAAAGAATTCATTTAATATGACAATACAACAACTTGTTAAAATCACACACAGAAAAAGCACTATACTTTATATTAAAATACATCTAAAATGAATCTATATTGCTCATATCTACACCCCCTGTTATATTAATTATCTAAATAAAGAATATAAATACAGTAATAAAACAGTATCCATAAAAACTCAATGTGGGAGTGGCCGAGATCTCTGTATAGGCTTTAAAGAGACATGCTCATTAATGCCAGGAAATCTATCTGCATTAAGGCGTGCTGTCCATTCTTGTTCTCTTTTTTTCAGTGAAATTCCTAAAATCACCACCTCTCATACTCATCACTAGGATTTCTAGAACGAAAAACTTAAAACTATGTCTCTCGCCAAATTCAGAGACATGTTGAGCTAAAGCATTTTTTAATTTCCTAAGTCTAACATCATTGACATGTTCTAAAATCCTATCTTTAAAAGAACTATTCATCTTCTCTACATAAAACACAAAACACTCTGTGCAAAAGGCGAAATAGACCAAATCCTTGGTCATACAGTCAGCATAGAAAGAAGTTTCTATAACAAAGCCTTGTGTGAGATGTATGAGTAGGTGACCAGAATGGATAAACCTATACGCTGTACATTGCCTGCATGGAAACGTCCCTTCATGCTGTGAAGGTGGTGTATAACAGTTCCTCATGCTGTTATAACAAAGTTGCCTCTTTAAAGATGTACTGTTCCTGAAACTAAACTTCAGTCCTTCATCAACCAATCAACTTAATCTGTCATCTGTGCACAAAATTGTCCAATTTTTCTTAATATCGCAGACGATGTTAACATTACTAATATAGGTCAGTGTTATTCTAATACCTCCCTTTTGTACTTGCCTATTCCTCTGGTTCTTACCTTGTCCAAAAGTATCAGAGAAATATGGTATCCCTTACAGATTGCAACCTATTAATGCACTCATCCAACTCACTTTCATTATATTCCCTTTATAAAAAAATCTGTTTTCAAGTCTAACAGTGCTTGTTCAAGATTCTTGTCATCATCATGCAATCTCATAACCCTGAACACTTGCCCTTTCACCACATTTCTAGGTATGTGACGGGGGTGCATACTTGTTTTATGCAATAAAGAATTCTTCTTAGACTGCTTCTTAAATATCAGTGTTTTAAAATTGCCAAGAACATTCCTTGTAATCTTCACATGTAAGAAAGCAGTCGATTCCGTTGAATAAATATAACTGAATTTCTTAAATGATGTGGTAGAATGTAAATGATTTATAAACCTATCTACCAAGTCAAGAGGCCCCTTCCACAAAATAAAAACGTCCTTCACGAGCTGCTTGTAACAGACAATATATCCACAATACTCATTATTCCTGATTACACTTTCATACTCCCATTGTGCCAGTGCAAGGCTGGCATAGCTATTAGCACAAGCTGTGCACATGGCTACTCCAGTCTTTTATAAATAAAATTCTTCATTAAGCAAAAAAAAAATATTGTCTAGAATTTAATCTAGTAACATACACATTAAATCAATCTTATTACTATTCATGTAACTACCTCTCAGTAAAAATGGTTCAACATTGTCTATACCCCATCTGTTGGGAATTACTGTAAATAGACAGGCTACATCAAGAGTCATAAAATCAGTTCCACATCTTCCGTTATATTGCCAATTACTAGGTACAAGTCATTTAAGAAATTTTTAGTGTCCTTCAAAACGGTCTCTACTGTCAACCACGGGACATAGATTTTTCTCTACATAAATTGATAATGGTTCTGTGGCCCACCATCTGCTCGAAACAGTAGGGCGCATAGGGAGGCATGACCTATCTTTATGAACTTTAGGAAGTCCATATAAAGTCAGTATTAAAGGATGCTCAACAGAAAAGTACTTGAACAAATCCTCTATAATCACATTAGTCATAAGCGAGCCAAATACATAGAATGCTAGTCTCTCAATAATCCCAGTCATTGTGTCTTGGACAAACAAAGATAAGTGCTAGTGTCATTTACCAACTCATACATCCATTGTAAATAAAAAGTCTTTGATAAGACTGTAACACTGCCCCCTTTATCGGAAGGGTGAATGTCTATAGAGGACAACTCCTTTAATTGTAGGGCAAGTTGTTCACCTGAAGTCAAGTTGTGAAAGCACTGATGCGGTTTACTATTAAAACTTGTTGAATCTCCTTCTCACAAACTAAAGTAAATGTCTCAAGCAAAGGAGGAGTGTTAGGAATATAAGTGCTGGGTTTACGAAAAAACATTACATTCATTACTGAAATCAGGGAACTGCAACTGCAAAGGCGCATTCCGAGCAAATGATCTCAGATCAAAAATTACATCAGAAAGATTGGATTTCTATGCAGGGATAAATGAAAGACCCTTACCCAACAATTTAGACTGGTCATCAGTTAAAAGCACAGATGATAAACTGACTACTAATTCGTTTGTGGATTGCTTCGTGTCATTATCTTTATTGCCTGTCCATCGAAGGTAATCTCTGTTGGAGTTGTCCTTGTCTTGAACGACTCTTCGATCTACCTTTCATGAAGTCCTTGGGTGTGGGAAATGGCTCCAATAAAGAAAAAGGGAACTAATGCTCTCCAGAAGTAAAATCAGAGTTGGCAGAAATGTTAACAGCAGTGCTGCTCGTCGTAGGTACTTCCTTCTCTGTGTTTGCTGAAACAAAAACAGTATTTAAAGGAACCGCCACTTGTTCAACTGAAGCTGTGGTTGCTCTGACAAAATTGTCCTGTTTCGGACAAGAAGAAAATTGGCCTTTGCTAAAATCATATAGATCCCTCTGCAACTTCTTCGCTTTAGCAAACTGAAGTCTTCTCTCATAATTCTGTACGTTTTCAAATAACACCTCGATCTTATCCCGTACAAACTCTACTGTAAAATTTCTGGTTATAAAATGTTGCAGAGATTTTATATCTTTAAAAAGTGCATCTTCCATGGGTTTAAAATACTCTTGTCAACAAGCGCATATTGTCAAAACCCATCCGCAAATTCAATGCTTGCTAGCATTTAAGTAGATCTGAATAAGTATCCCCATAGGTTGGCATCTTAAAAATGCACAGACCTCTTGAGATAACTGTGTGGTGTAACGTGCTTCCGGATGAAGCCTTTGCCACTGTGCACTTTTGAATTTGTACCATCTTGTTCTTCAAATACACGAGAAAATCATTATACACCTCGATATTTTCAGCAAAAGCTTTCCCATTCCTCTCCACAGAGCAACTAATTAACGGATTAACCTTAGGTTGTTAAAGCCTTAATAGCCATTCAGTCTGACTCAGACTAGCTGAACCAGGATTATAGTCCAATTCAGGTACTAATCCTTCAGCCATGTCCAGCCTGTTCCAACCAAAACTAACTGTTAGTCACTTTGTCTAAGCTGTTATAAGACCTCTCTGAATAACATACCCTACAGTAACAGGCTCAGCAGCCCACATCTTTGGCTGAAACCCATTTCCTTATACTTGGTTAAATGTAAATTGAACAAGCATAAACCGTTTAGTTTCTGTTCCCTGATGTTGAGCTATCTTGAATGATGTTTACATGGGAAATCACTATCGGTGCAGTTTCTGTTTTTGTGCCAGTAGTGATGCCAGGTGATTTAATTTTTTTTTTCTCTGTGGTTGCAAGACTGTGAATTTAATGTGTGTGAGTATATATCTATATATATATATATATCTACAGCTGTACCTAGCTATCTATATATATATATATATATGTATGTATGTATGTATGGCTGTATCTAGCTATGTATATATATATATATATATGTGTGTGTGTGTGTGTGTGTGTGTAAATATGGTTCCCCTTTAGAATCTCGAATTGCTGAAAGCTCGAAATTCATAAGCTCGAGCCAGCAACTTGAAATTCTAAACCGTAGGGTAAAGACATTGCAAAAATGTCTTTACAATGTCTTTGCAGGGGGGGAAAGCCCCCCCCCATGCCCTCCACACCCCCCTACTTAAATATACCAACTCCGAGATCGCACT
Organism: Protopterus annectens; assembly: GCF_019279795.1. NCBI lineage: Eukaryota > Metazoa > Chordata > Ceratodontiformes > Protopteridae > Protopterus > Protopterus annectens. The sequence continues at coordinate 1,418,842,841 of NC_056743.1, forward strand.
ACAACGGGGATGAGGGAAATCTCCCATTCCGTGCTGTATGCAGAAGCGCACATCGGGAGAATTTCCGTTCCTCCGATGTAGTGCAGTCATGGAGCTGATATATTTAAGCAGGGAGAGTGCAGGGGGACTCTGTCCCCTGCAAACATGCAAGTAAACTTGTTTTTTGTATTGTAGTTCTCTTCCCTTCACAATTGAGTTACTGAAAACTCGAGATTCTGGGCCCGAGCTTTTGAATTTCAAGCTTTCAGTAACTCGATCTTGTGAAGGGGAACCATATATATATATATATATATATATATATATATATATATATATATATATATATATATATATATATATATATATATATATATATATATATATATATATAGGTTCATAGGTTTATACTAGGCTATCTGCCCTAAGGCATTTATAAGCCTAGCCCAAATTTTTGTGGCTTACGCCACTCCTTATATGAAAAAATACTGTGCCCATTAGTTTGTTGTGCCTCTGTCCAGCAGTGACACAGAGATGATGCCTCGGGTAAACCTACGATCTCCCATCCACAGGTCTAGATTTCTCTTGAACAGAGTCAGCGAGGTGCTCTGCCTCACATGGACCGGGATTTTATTCCACAGCATAGGGAGTCTCTGAGTGATAAATCTATCCCTCCAGCACGTCCTATTTATATCCGTGCTAAGGTTTAAGTCGCTTGCTCTAGTGGTTTTGGTGGATTTGGATTTTTGAGGTGGAGCATGCCCATTAATTCGGGTTGGACATGGCCTTGTATGTCAGGCACATGTCACCTCTGAGCAGACGGTATGCGACTGAATAGAGCTGGAGTTTCTTCAATCTGGCAGCATATGACAGATTTTGGAGTCCCTTTATCCTTTTGGTGAGGAACTTTTGGGGTCTCTCCAATTGCTGCAGATGTCGGCTGAGATACATCCCGAATGGGGCATTGTACTCGATCATTGGTCTGATAAGTGAAGAGTACAGGGGAACAATGACCTCACTAGATCTGGATGTGAACGCCCTCATGATCAGGTGGGCAATGTAGAAGGTCTTTCTAACCACTTTAGGAACGTGAGTGTCAAAGAAAGGCCACTGTCAACCTGGGTCCCCAGGTCCCTGATAACCTCTTCTGTGCTTAGTGGATTGCCACCTATATGGTAGCTTGGGGTTACCTTGTTTTTCCCGAAGGGTATGACTATACATTTTTTGGCGTTTAACTTCAGGCCATGGCTCTGGCACCAGCTATCTGTTTCCGTGAGTCCCTTCTGAAGGATATCCGTGTCCGATGCACTTTCCACTATGGCGCCCAGTTTGCAGTCGTCTGCAAACTTTGTCAGCCAAAGTCCTCCCATGTTGGCCTGTACTTCTGAGAAGTAGATGCCAAACAATAGGGGCCAAGGACCAAGCCCTGTGGGACACCACTTGTGACCGGCTTGGAGTCTGACATAGCGCCAGCAACTCTAACCCTGTGGGTTCTGTCCTTAAGCCAGTTTGCAACCCATCTTGTGACATATGGGTTTACATTTAAGCTGGTAAGTTTTTCTACAATACCCGAGTGGGGTATTGTGTTGAAAGCCTTTGCAAGGTCAAGGTAGGCTGTATGGACTGCCTTTCCCTCATCAATGGCCTTGGTGACTGTTTCGAAGTCGACCAAGTTCAAAAGGCATGATCTTCCCTTGACAAAGCCAAACTGGGTCGGGTCCAATGTCTGCAAGTCCCCTATATCTTTGTTTATGAGCTCCATTATGATCCTCTCCATAGCTTTGCAGACTAGACTTGTTAAGCTTATGGGGCGGTAATTACCAGGGTCCGTGAGGCGCCGCCTTTGTGGAGTGGGACCACAGTTGCCGTCGCCACTCCTTGGGCACGTATCCTGTGGTAAGGCTGAGATTAAACAGCTGCCTTATGTGCGGGTTTAATTCCTCATTTAGCTCGTGTAGCACACAGCCGGGGACACCATCCGGTCCCATTGATGCTGTGTTTTTAGCTTTAGAGAGAGCAGCTTTCACCTGCGCATTTGAGATGTCCGGGAGGCTACACTCGGCTGGGATAGTTATCTCTCCTTTAGGGGAGGGGGTGAAGTTTGCACTGAACCTGTCTGCCAGTATGTTGGCAATGTCTGTGGGTTCAGTGATTTTTGTATCATTTTGGACTAATTCTGAGCATATCTGGGAGTTTCCACCCAGGTTCCTAACATAGCTGAAAAAGGCCTTATGATTGTCCTTTGAATCCATGGCAATTTTTCTCTCAAAATTGGCCTTAGTTGATTTTATGAGTGCTCGTATTTTTTTTACTAATAATGATCAGGGGTGACTTCCCTTTTATGGATTTTGTTCTATGATGTAATAGCGTTCTCCTTTTATTGTAAAGTTTGTTAATGGCTGGGGTCCACCAGACTGGACGTTTGCCCTTTGTGGAAAGAGTCTTGGTTTTATTTGGGATTGCCTAATCCATGCAGTCCTGGAGGTGTTCATAGAAGGCATTTGTAAGGGCTTCCGCAGCTTGGGTTGTGGTTTCCACTGGCTCAGGGGCCTTGAAGGATACCACACCAGTCTTGAGTAGTGTGAAGTTTGCTTTAGAGAAGTTCTTCACTATGGTCTTTTTTGTTTGGGGTGGGGGCGGGATGTGGATTTCCAGTGAGATTAGTTTATGATCAGATCTCACCAATGAGGGATCTACTTCCGGTGTGGAGCATTTTGTCCCCATGTTTGTGACAATGAGATCTAGTATATTTTCTCCTCTCGTGGGAACAGTGACTAGCTGTTCCATGGCATTTGAATTTATGAACTCCAGGAACCGTTGGGCTAGAAAGTTAGGGCTTGAGTAATGTTCCCAGTCTATATTCGGGTAGTTGAAGTCACCCAATATGATGGTGTTTGGAGATACATTTATACTCTCCAGTGTCTTCAGGAAGGCTGTGTGGGGTTCCTGAGTTTGAGAGGGTGGCCTGTAGCATGCTACAATTTCTAGAGCAGTTTTGCCTATGGTTAGTTGCACCTGGATGGTTTCCGTAGCTTCGTGCGTTGCCACCAACCTGGAGGTGTGGGTATCCTTTATAAATATGGATACACCCCCTCCTTTTGTGGTGTGGTGCGGGTTTTGGGGCCGGAACGCATGATATGAGGTAAAACCTAATAGTGCCGGGGTGCTCTCAGGAGCCTTGAACCAGGTTTCAGTTACAGCACAGACATCGATGTTCTCCATACTGAGAAGGGCCTCGAGTGCGTGCATTTTGAGATTTAGACTTCTGGCATTGAGCAGCATTACCCTCAGTTTCTTCCCATTTTTGTTTTCTAGGGTGGTAGGTTTAGAATTTGAGCCTTGCCTAAAAAAGGCACTATGGGGGTTGCAAGAGCCTTAGCCAATATCCGGAATCCCAGGGGTGACAGGTGCAAGCCTTCCCTTGCGAAGCAGCGTGGCTTGTCAAGCATGTCATCCCAGGCAGACAGACACTGGATCCCCTTTGAATGACACCAGACATTAAGCCAATTGTTAAAGCTGATCATCTTGTCTCTATATTGTGGCATCATTCTTGGTGAAGGAAGGATACTGCTCAGGGTTAGGGTCATACCTGCCTGGGCTACATAATCAGAGAGCTCCTCTATGTCTCTTTTCATGTAGTCCAGGGAGGTACGTCTCAGGTCGTTCACACCAGCATGGACAATGACTGTGTCATATTTGTACTTGCCGTGGAGTGACCCGCAGTGCTTGTGTTATGTGGCGGATTCTAGCGCCCGATAGGCAGCTTACTGTGACCCTCTCCTTGTTCAGCCTGGTGAGTGGGACATCAGTGTGTCTGACTATGGAGTCCCCTATGACAAGTATGTTTGGTGTTGTATTTGGCCTTAAGGGCTGTGACTGCTTTGCACACTGCTTTTGTGGTTTATGTGTTGCTTGTGGGGTGTCTTGAGGTAGCAGTTGTTTTGGTGTCTGCTTTGGAGGCCTCTGCTGTTTAGGTAAATTTTTACTCAGAGCCTCCGAGTATGTCTTTGTGTGTTTATGTGTTTGATTCAGTGGAGTGGTAGCATTATGTGAGGCTGGTTTTGTGGTGTGTGTAGTTGCCTTCTCCTCCTGTCTGGTCTTGCCAGTCCTGAGTTGAGAGAGCTCAGCCTCCAGTTTGGCTAAATAGCTGCATCTCTCAAGTATTTGTGTTATGTGGGAGGAGGAGAGGGTTGTCTGTGTACATGAGGCAGTTATAACATTGCCTCAAGATTCCCAGATTCACCAGCTGGACCGGAGAGAAGATTGACAACTGACCTTTGGACATGCTAGAATAATATTGGGAAATCCTTAATTGAAAACAAGGGCCAGTGAGGAGTGAGGGTGTAGTGCTTTTAATTTTTAGTGCTGACTTATATAATTGCTTTAGTGAGCAAGTGCCAGGTAACTTGAGTGCAATGTGTTACAAGTAACTAAATGCAAAACGACAAACAGTAACTTTCTTTCAAGTGAAACAAGGAAATAAGTACAGTAAGCAATGCAGATATCACTAGTGATCCACAGAAGCGCTGAGAAGTTGCGTATTAGGTGGAATTAGCTTCCAGGGAAATAACAAGCAAACAAACAACAAGCATATAAACAAAGCTAGATTCAGCAGGCCTGGATCTAGTCTATGCTAGAGCAAACAAGGTGTACCAAATTCAGTAAGATACAGTTCAAATATTCAGGCACTATAAACCTTTAACCAGAAATTCCCAGTTCAGAAGGGCAGAGTCCAGCCTCTTCTCCCACAAGAGTGCAGACCACGAACCTTCTTAATGTAAAATAACTGGCCTGAAGCCCAAGTGCCTAAAACAGAACTAATACACTTGGACACTGGGCTCTCAATCAGCAGTTCCCAACTTAGAAGGATGAAAGCTACCTGTCCTGCCACCACAGTGCTTGCCACAAACCTTCCTAATGTAAAACAACTGGTCTGAAGCCCAAGTGCTTAATCCAAAAGACTTAGAATGATAGCTACACTTTAATCAAGTTACAACCAAGCAGTAATAAATACCATTGAATACTTTAGAGAATGTCTGGATTAGTGCTCAAGTTACACAAACAAAGCTAGATCCAGCAGGCCCGAATCCAGTCTATGCCACAGCAAACAAGGCGCACCAACTTCAGTAAGAAACAGTTCAGATATGCATGCACTATAAGCCTTTAACCAGAAATTCCCAGCTCAGAAGGGCAGAGTCCAGCTTCTCCTCCCACAGGAGTGCAGACCACGAACCCTCTTAATGTAAAATAAATAACTGGCTTTATATATATAAATATGTATATATATATATATATATATATATGTATGTATATATATATATATATATATATGTATGTATATATATATATATATATATATATATATATATATATATATACGTACATAAATACATGCAAGTGGTGGTGCGGCATATATGTATATATATATATATATATATATAAATATATATATATATATATATGTATATATATATATATATATATATATATATGTATATATGTATATATATATATATATATATATATATATATATATATATATATGTACATAAATACATGCAAGTGGTGGTGCGGCATAGCCCCCACTGCAAAAAATGCTATTCTGTTTGTTTTGTTGAATGAAGTTTTTATCAGATTTTTTAATTATCTAAAGCTTCAGTATTAGATACATCCTGAAAAGTAGAAAATCAAATAAAACAAGCAAGAAATCAACATTGGAATGTAGTAATGTTGTTGTGTCTTTCGGCTTTTCCTGGTTAGGGGTCGCCACAGCGGAACTGCGGTCTGCTAATGATTGGCAGTAGATTTTTACATGCCAAGTTGCCAGCCCTGACGCACAACCTTCAACGAAGGTACACCATTCAGACAGAAGACGCGCTAGCTGAGAATCGAACGGAACAACGTCTTACTGTGAGGCGACAACACTACCGCAGCACCACCACCAAAAAAAAAAAAATCAACCAACCAGGTAGTAAAATGACACAGAAGTTAATCAACAAGCTTGTATATGGTTAAACACTTGTCTAAAAAGACATCATCAGAACCATGATTCTTAACAATATACGAGTTTGTTGCTTGAAAATCTGTGTCGTTTTGCTACCTGGTTCTTTGATTTGTTTTTTTTTTTCTCCCCGAAAAGTAAAGAAAGTTGCTGATCCAAGGATCTTTCCTAGGTCCCCTGTTTTCCAGCCTGCAGCAAGGGACATGCAATTTTTGGACTTTTGAGTGGCCTGAGAAAAGGTCCAAAAAAATTCCTGGCCAAAACCAAGCCTTTACAAATTCCTCTCCAATCACCTCAGGAGACTTTGATTATGAGGAGTGGATAAGTTCCAGTGTTATTGCCCTGTTGATTTTCAACTTAGGAAGCATTTCCAGATGATTCCACAGAGAATGTCAAGTTTACTGACCACATTACTTTTCTTTAGAAGAGCCTCCTGTAGGCTGCTGCTTTACCCTCCAGGCTTCCTGTGTGAATCATTATTGTATGTTTATTTTAAAAGATGCAGCAAGGAAAGCATGGAGAAACCCAAACACCTCTCTCTCTGGAAAGGCAGGCTGGATTTTCCGCCCTCCAAAGAAGTGAATGGTTTGGGCTGAGATTGCCAACACCGATATTGTCATATCTGCAGTAGCCCTCTACAGGGTTCCCATACTTTAGACCATAGCTGTCCATCCACCAGGCAAGGAATTCTGAGTGTTAGATGTGTTTGAAAAGCACGTAGTCACTCTCCTTAAGTAAGGCCACTGAATTATAAGATATTTTTAAGAAAAAAATCCACTATGCTACAGAGGAGTTGCTAGACAGTCCATGAGGAAGATGATTTAGACTTGGACCTAGCCAGCTACCTCCTCTAATTTTGGCATTGTTCATTGGTTCATGGGTAGGTACTAGGCTATCGGCCCAAGCGTCTACGTAAGCCTAGCCAGCAAGGTTCCATAGCTTACACCACCCAAGAAAGTTATTTTCCTGTGCCACTGTCCAGCAGACACAAAGAAGTGATCCCTGGGGTGTATTTCCTATTTCCCATCCACTCATCAAGATTTTTCTTGAAGAGTGCTAATGAAGAACTTTGCTTGACATAGATGGGTAGCTTATCCCAGAGTATAGGAAGCCTCTGGGACAGGAATCTATCCCTCCAGCATGTCCTGTTTATTGTGGTGACAAGGTTTAGGTCCGTAGAGTGTGTAGCTCGGAGGGATTGGTATTTCTTTAGGTGTAGCATGTCCAACAGCTCTGGGTTTGACATAGCTTTATATGTTAGGCAGCGATCACTTCGGAGTAGGCGATATGCTACGGAGTAAAGCTGGAGTTTTTTGAGGCGGTCAGTGTATGGCATTTGTTTGAGGCCAGTAATCCTCTTTGTGAGGTACTTCTGTGGCCTTTCCAGCTGCTGCAGATGTCTTGTGAGGTGCATTCTAAAAGGGGCATTGTACTTTATAATGGGTCTAATGAGTGACGAGTAGAGGGGAACAATGACCTCTTTTTTCCTGGATGAGAACCATTTTATGATGAGGTGTGCCACGTAGAAGGACTTCCTGACTACTGTGGCGATGTGACTATCAAGAGAGAGACTACTGTCCACCTGGGTCCCAAGGTCTCTTATCATGCATTCAGTGTTAAGTAGATTGCTGCCTATGTGGTAGTTCATGGGTACAGAGTTTTTACCAAAGGGGATGACACTGCACTTTTTGGCATTGAGCTTGAGGCCATGGCTGTGACACCAGGCATCTGTCTCAGTGAGGCCCTTCTGTAGGATGTCCACATCATTTGGGGACTTGACTATAGCACCTAGTTTGCAGTCATCTGTGAACTTCATTAGCCAGAGGCCTACTGTGTTAGCCTGAACTTCAGAGAAGTAGATACCAAACAGGAGAGGTCCCAGGATGGAACCCTGTGGTACTCCACTTGTCACTGCTTTGAGGTCAGATTTGGAGTCTGGAACTTTTACAGTGTGGTCAGTGTGGTTCATAAAGTGGCAGAAGGCACTGCTAGCAGAACAGGATCCTGCATTGCTGTATGCTGGTGCTCTTTCTTGCACATTACCCAATTCATAGGGAACAGTTTAGTGACTTTTTTTGGAGATACCCATCAAAAGGCCACTACTGATTAGGCGTAAAGTCTCCAAGCATTTTAAAATACATGAGGGGAAGATGGAAAGACTTTCATTGCTTGGGGGGAGGGCACACAGGTTTGCAGTGCACCTTTGCCATGATGCAGAAAAGACAATGTCAGATGCGTTTTTTGTTCAGTCCACAGCAGCAGGAACAGCATGGAGCAGGCAAAACCAACATCAGTTTGCTCCGGTGTCAGTAGATCAAGAGGTTGGTGTTCAGTTAGCCCTGGGATGTCACTGCAGCAGTCCTGATGTCTTATCTGACTTTTTCATTCTGATAACATATGAGAGGGTGATTCTTTGTTACACATTCAAGCCTGAAGAAACATCTGTAAAGGCAAACAGATAAGGGAGTTAATACCCAGAAGTTGCACAGTACTTTCTTCTTTTCCTCCTCCCCAAATGAATTCCATCAGTACCCTTAGCAGACATCCCTCCCCATCAGAAGCAGTTAGTCTTTCACAAAAAGACCCATCTTGCAAGCCCCATCAAACTCAAAGGACATAAGACAGTATTTTAGATTTGTTTTTTCTTGGTACAAGAGGAAACTAAGGACCTCAGGCCAGTTCAGGTCTTCAGTGGCCTAAATGCTTTTACCCCAAAAGAAGTCTTTCAAATGGCTATGGTGCATTCTTTCCTTACTTGTTAATCAGAAAAAAAATTGATGTGCTGCTTGAAAATTCAAGGCTGCTTTTTGCACTTCAAGATAGCCAAGAAGTCTACCAGGTGTTTTCTTTTTCGTGATGAAGCTTGTCATCAGTTCAAGTCTTTTCTTTCTGAATTCACTTCATTGCATGTTCACCAATAGTTGCAGCCTATCAAAGACTGGCAGGGAGTCAAGAATTTCTTTTATCTGGAAGACTGGCTTGTCACTGCCCCATCTAGCAGATTATCTGACTCTGAGAAAACCTGCCTGTACTGACTGTTATCTTCCCTTGGAATGATCATTAACTTTACCATATAGGCTTTTTTTCTCATGACAAGATCCTGACCCCCCCCCCCCCCCAAGTGAGCTGATAACTTTCATTCAGCTTCATTTGTGTTGGCAGAAACATGCCTAAAGACTCGGAGACTTACAGCTTCTTCAGTTTTGGTGATTTCTCATGTCCGATTTCACATGAGATTACTCCAGTAGACTGATTAGTTTTAATAGTTCTGTCATCTTTATTCTCACTGTCATCCATTTCAGATAATAAAAGCCTGCCGTTCCACCTGTATTGGTGGTTTGAGTTGCCTGAGCTTTAACCTAGGAAACTGTTCCCAGCTACAGAATCTTGAGGTCAAAATTAGCATGCATTTGTCAGCTATAAGGTTGGGGTGTGGGATGCATTACAGTGGGCAGACCGTGTAATATACCTGGACATCTCGAAAGTCCTTTGCATGTCACTGTCCTGAAAATTAGATTGAGTCTTCCATCCTTTTAATTTTTCACAATTTCATTCATCGTTTTAGGACTTCCTTCCAACGGTAATCGTCTTCAACAATTGGGCAACATGGTTGTAGGCTATTTCACCAGGTAAGGTGAAGCACATTCAAATCTATTATGTCAGCAGGCATTGAGGTTCTGTCATAGGACCATCAATTGCACCGATTCCTAGTAGCAATGCGCGTTTTGGGAAAGGCCCGTTTTCTAACATACTGACTCAGCAGTTGCCTTATGAGGGTTTTCTGAACTATCTGGTTTCAAATAGAATTGTTTGTCTTTGAGAAACTCCTGTGTTTAACCCTCCATCCAGATGGGAGCATTCTAACTTCTTTTCCCTCTTTCCCTTTTTAGGGAGTCAAGCCATGTATGGCATAGCCCACCAGTGGACAAATGGACTCCTTGATGCTTTTCCTTCATTTCATCTGATGACAGGATTAATTCAGAAAAGCCAAGATCATCGGAGTCGAGTAATTTTAATACCTTCATTTTGGACAAAAGAAACTCGATTCCCTCATTGTCATACATAGCTTTTTATTTTTTCAGAAACCCATCTCATTTGGACAGTCCACAACCTTCATTCCCTGAGGTTCACTGCATGTTTTTTTTCCATTTCCAATGATAGCCAAATCACCAGACTTTAAAGAGAAATGTATGCTTCCTTTTATAGACAGTTTACTAAGGAAACTTTTACATAATAGGAAGACTTATTTTTCTCTCTTGGCAACAGACAGTGTATGCCCCGTTCCTGCTGCCTTCCACTTTATAATCTTTTCAAAATTAACAAAAAAAAATTAACCTGGAAGCCCAGGATCATACAGAACTGAAACTTTAATGTGAAAACAGAAAGTAAAATCACAGTTAAGCGCTTTCATCTGTAAATGTACCTCTTCAGAACCATGTGTTACAAAAACTGCAATGCTGCTTAAAAGCTTAAATGAACTAGAAACACACCCCCAGCAAAAAAAAAAAAAAAATTAAATGCTTTAAGTCCTGAAAACCTAGCAAATGTTTTAGAGACAATGAACTTTCAAAGAAAAAAGCAAAAAAAGATAAAAGTTAATAAAAATGCTATAAACTACTGTAAAGTTCTGTAAAATAAATCTAAAATAAAATCTTATTCAATCTTCTTTTAACTTCACTTGATATAGAAATATAGTCATTAAGATCAGGTGGGTTTGCTGCATTTAATTTAAGTTGCCAGTGCATCTCAGTGTGTAGAATTTGTTCTCCAACAAAATCAGCTGCTTCCACTTGTTCCAGTCCTAAAAAAGAACATTTCTTGAAATTCTTACGTATGCAAGCATGTCTGGCCAATGCACTTTTCTACTCTTTCTTGGATATACTATAAAGGTGCTGGTATATTCTCCTGTTAAATGCATTCTTCGTCTTGCCTGTATGAAAAACAGGACATGAAGTACATCTGGACAGTTAAACAATCCTTTCTAAATGGCAACTGAACTTACCACAAGCTTTCATGAGACTAATCTTGTCAAACAAATCACCATCAAATATTGTTTCAGTAAATGAGCACTGATGACAAAGGCCACACTTTTTTGTCACCCACAAGTTGTCCTATAGACCATCTTTTGGTTTCTCCAATAGGCATTTTATGTAGGTATGAAGGTAACATTGCAGAGTGCTCCAGTTTCTCTGCAACAGTTTTTGTATGTCCTTAGCATCAAAGGAATAATGTAGCACCATCTTGGTGTGTCCTGCAAACTCCTTACTTTCCCCTTCACATTGTTTGAAGTCATCAGAACTCAGACCTTTTTTTTTTTTTTTATAATTGGGACATACCTATTATGTCTTTCTGCCCACATCTCCTCACATAGGTTATCAAAGATTCAGTGTAACCTCTATCAAGAAACATACATTTAAGTGTATCAAAATGTTGTAAACACATTATTGTCATTAGGGGTCAGACGAGAAATTCTAATAAGTTGGCTTTTCACTATGCCCCTTTTCTGGTGAAATGGATGGCAGCTGGTGAAAAACATAAAAGAATTGCAGAAGTGGACTTTCAAAAAATCTGTTGGGGGGTGTACCTCCCCCCAATTAGTTTGTTTTTATATTGTCTGTTTTTTGTTGAGGATATACAAGTAGTTTTTAAGTTGTGGAAAGATGTAGCCATTAGTTTTTTGAGTTTGTTTGTGTATGTTTTTCCATTTAGTCTTGTGAAATTTAGCATTTTAAGCTGTTGGTGAAATGAGATTCAGCAAAATGAGTTGTCAGTGTTTTGAAGTTTAGGTGATTTGGTCTCAGTGAAATGAATGTCAGTGAAATGGGATTTTGGTGAAGTGAAGTAGACCTGAAAAATCATATAACCTTTGTGAAATAGTGTCAAACAGCAAATGTTCATCTAATAAAACCTTAATAGGCTATGTTGATCTCATTGATAGACACTACAGAGTACACTTCCTCATCATTCAACAATTTGTAACTTCAACTTGAATAATCTATCCAGTCCATGAAGACCAGTCCCCCACTCGTATCAGGTTTCATGCTCCTGATGCTCTTGTCATTGATATTATTCAGAATTTCATTTATCGTTTTTTTTTTTTTTTGCCAAAAACATTTTTATTAAATTTTGTTAAGCTTTATCATCTTTTGAGAGGTTGTAATATTTATTCCTTACTCTTATTGAGCATTTCTCTCTCACATGTTTTTTTTTTTTTTCAAATATTTGTATCATTGTATCACTGGATTGGGGGGGGGGGGGTAGCCATGCTTTTCCTCTTAAGCCTGGTAGAAGTAGACTCTGGGGTCTGTTCAGTGTCACCTAGTAAAATTTGAAAGTTCATTTTACAAGTAAACAGCTTAAGGTCTATAAATGTATCCACCACATTAGCTTGATATGCTGGAATAAAATTAAACCCTTTAAGAAAAAGGTTGTGGTGTTCAGGTCTGCTATTTAACCCAGAGAAATTGTAAATGTTGAAACCAAAATAAGATTTAATATTTACAGTACCTGACAGAAAGTGTGAAAAAAGAGAAGTGTCTCTTAAATATTCATCATTTACCAGCTGTTGGATGTATGGGTCCAGTTGTTATTGTTCCACCAACCCCTCGTTCCTGTCCCAACGATGGAAGTAGCTTTGTCCCTGTCCAGGTTGATTCTTGTTGATTAATCTCTCCGATCTCCTCGGGGGGGGGGCTCCTCTAAAGGGACCTTGCCGACATATACATCTTCGTTATTCACAGGAATGTCATCATTGTTCACCCAATACAAGAAGCATTTGTAACTGGAAGCAAAAAGAAAGGCAAAAACAGAGGGTGTTAGCCTTTACACAAGAGATATATAATTTAAATGACAAAAAGTTTAGTGATGTTGAAATTAAGGTGCTTAAAAAAGGTTTTTTCTTTTTCCTGCAAAAAAAAGCAAGACTCACTGATACTATTTTAGACTTCAAACTTTATGTAAGAAAATTAAATTTGAAATACTTGTTTGATGGTTTACCTATTCAAGACACTGGGTACTTGAAAAAGAAAAGGAATGTTAACCTTCCATTAGTTAACACTTTGAGTACTTTTTCTACAATTTGTGATAATGATATTTACAGTTTACAGGATAGTAAAAGACAAGTTGGGTATAGAGAAAATTTAACTAAGGAAGAAACTATGGCTTTGAAACAGCTTGTTTCTTATGGGAACATAATATATTTCTTCTTTAGCTATGTTAGAAACCTAGGAGGAAACTCCCAGATATGCTCAGAACTAGTTCAAAATGATGTGAAGATTACTGATCCTACAGACATTGCCAACATACTGGCTGACAGGTTCAGTGCAAACTCCCCCCCCCCCCCCAAAAGGAGAGATATCTATACCAAATGAGTGCAGCCCCCCAAACATCTCCAGCGCCCAAGTGAGAACTGCTCTCTCCAAAGCAAAAAACACAGCATCCATGGGACCCGATGGTGTCCCCGGCTGTGTGCTCCACGAACTCAATGAGGAATTAAACCCACAGCTAGGACAGCTGTTTAATCAAAGTCTTACCTCTGGATCGCACTCCAGGAGTGGCGCACTGCAACTGTGGTCCCACTTCACAAAGGCGGTGCCTCCACAGACCCTGGAAATTACCGGCCCATTAGCTTGACAAGCCTTATCTGCAAAGCCATGGAGAGGATCATAATGGACCTCATAAATAAAGACATAGGGAATTTGCAGACTTTGGATCCAACCCAGTTTGGCTTTGTCAAAGGCAGATCATGCCTTTTAAACTTGGTTGACTTTTTGAAACAGTCACCAAAGCCATTGATGAGGGAAAGGCAGTCCATACAGCCTACCTCGATCTGGCTAAGGCCTTCGATACAATACCCCACTCGGGTATCATTGAAAAACTCATCAGCTTAAATGTTAACCCATACATCACAAGATGGGTTGCAAACTGGCTGAGTGACAGAACCCACAGGGTCAGAGTTGCTGGCGCCATGTCAGACTCAAAGCCTGTCACAAGTGGTGTCCCACAGGGCTCAGTCCTGGGCCCACTCTTGTTTGGCATCTACTTTTCCAAGTACAAGCAAACACAGGAGGGTTATGGCTGACAAAGTTTGCAGATGACTGCAAACTGGGCCATAGTAGAAAACACATCTGACACAGATATCCTTCAGAAGGGTCTCACAGAAACGGATAACTGGTGCCAGAGCCACGCCTAAAGTTAAATGCCAAAAATGCATAGTCATACCCTTCGGGAAAAACAAGGTTACCCCTAGCTACCAAATAGGTGGCAATCCACTGAGCACAGAAGAAGTTATCAGGGACCTGGGGACCCAGGTTGATAGTAGTCTGTCATTCGACACCCATGTAGCTAAAGTAGTTAGGAAGTCCTTCTACATTGCCCACCTTATCATGAAGGGATTCTCATCTAGATCAAGGGAGGTCATAGTCTCCCTTTACTCATCACTCATCAGACCAATGATTGAGTACAATGCCCCATTCGAATGTATCTGACCCGACACTTGCAGCAGCTGGAGAGGCCACAAAAGTTCCTCACCAAAAGGATAAAGGGTCTCAAAATCTGTCCTATGCTGCCCGACTGAAAGAACTCCAGCTCTATTCAGTCGCACGCTTGCTCAGAGGTGACCTTTGCCTAACATACAAGGCCATGTCAAACCCAGATTTGATGAATATGCTTCACCTCAAAAATCTAGATCCATCAGAGCCACAAGGGCGGAGACTTAAACCTCGACACGGCTATTAATAGGACGTGCTGGAGGGATAGATTCATCACCCAAAGACTCCCTATGCTGTGGAACAAAATCCCGGTACATGTGAGGCAGAGCACCTCGCTGGCCTTGTTCAAGAGAAATCTTGACCAATGGATGGGAGATCGCAGATATACCCCAGGAATTACCTCAGTGTCACTGCTCGACAGAGGCACAGCAAAATAATGGGTATAGTTCCCCATACTAAAGGGGTGGCGTAAGCCACAAAACAATGGGCTAGGCTTATAAATGCCCTCGGGCAGATAGCCTAGTATGAACCTATGAACCTATATATGAAAGCAGACAAGGGACAATGACTTGTTATTATGAATAACAAGGACTACTATGGAAGTATTAAGGAGATGTTAGCAGATAGAGATAAATATCTTAGTGTCCAAAGATGTTGTTAGGAAAAAGTTTCAAGAATTAGATCTTATTTTGCTGGATTTATTATATCAGAAATACATTTCGATAGACTTATTTGAGTTTTTGTGTGTTGAACAGCCGCAATTAGGGATGTTATTTGACATCACTAAAATTCACAAAAATGAAAAACATCCCCTATTCAGGCCTATTGTTTCTGCCCCCTGTAGTAAAACTTCAAAAATGTCCATGTATTTAGATGGAATACTTAATCCTATTGTACAAAATAGTAATTGGTTCCTAAAAGATTCATGGATGTTTGTGGATGAGCTTCAGCTTTTTAAGTTCCAAGGAGATGAAACACTTTTATGTACATTGGATGTGCGTTCATTGTATATTGTAATAGATCAAAATAAAGGAATAGAGTTGGCTTTATTTGGATAAAGTGAAGTTTAAACAGGACATTTTTGTCTAGTAAACCTGAAATAAGGCACACACGGAGCTCAGCAAACGGACAACTTCTTTAATGGACACAAGCACAAATAAATCCACAGCAAACGAAATCACAGCAACACAGCACAGCAAACGAACTCACAGCAGCACAGTCACGCTGTACAAGTAAATCCACATACGTTTTTGTCAAAATAACTTCATCAGATACCTAACCCTAACACCGAATAGTTTATTTATTCATCAAAGGAAGAAAGGTTAGGTATCTGATGAAGTTATTTTGATGAAAACGTATGATTAATAAGTAATATTGTCTAGTATTGTTAAGCTTTTTATCATATGTGTATGGTTTCATAACAAAAGATTCCTGTATAAGTTTTAGGGACTGTTTTATTGTTTATTATTATTAAAAAGTGTGACAAAGTGATGTTTTGAATGATTACATGTTAAATATGCATGTACTTTTAAAGATTGGAAAATTCAACAAATAATAAACCACCATCAAGTAGTTCCTGCAACCAGTTCAGAAACACCAAATATAAAACAAAACACTGACCAGGAAGCCCAGGATCACACAGAACCAAACCTTTAATTGAAAACACAAAGTAAAATCACATTTTTTGTTCTGTATTTGATGTTTCTGAACTGGTCACATGAACTACTTTTCAAAATTTTTATTCTGGACTTTGTTCTACCATTAGGGCTCATTTAGCAGTTCTTTCCATTTTTTTCTAGCCTAATCTCTGCCTGTCTTGTTTAACTAAAAAATTGTAAAGGGAGTTTGCATGACACTTTCCATCTAAGGCATTCTGCTACACGTCTTTTACCTCCTTAGAATATTTACTTGCTTGAGAAACTTATTTTCTTGCCCTCTGTGCATGCTGCCTCTGCTGGTTTTGTATTTCTTGAAGTGGAACACTGTTTTCTTTGTGACCATTGCCTTAGCTAAATAAACAGTTACAAAATGTTTCTGTTAAACGATCTTAGTTTTTCTCCATATGCCTTTTGCCTCTGCACCTGTCAACAATTGAGTTTCGCTAAGTCTGGTTCAAACCCATTTGTTCCCTACTGGTGGAGATCCACCTGGAGTGGCGTTTTTCAGGCAGCCATGAGAGTTGTTTATGTCTTGGCCAGCATCCTCAATGTGGACTTTTATAACTCTTAACATTCTTATTTATCACTGCTGCACTAGCCTAAGTTATGTGGGTCGTATCCTTCAAAGATATGACAGCTGGCCAGCTTCCAAAGCTTCAAGGCACCTTCCTCGCACCCAGACCATTAGTCAGCTCAAGTTTATTTGACTAAAGACAGGTCTGGCAGCCAAGCCCTTAAGAGCTTTCCAGCCGCAGAAGAGTACGCTCCTCTGAGGCTTTTGAGGATTGATAGTCAGCTTGTGCTGTTACCTCACCGAACAGATAGGGGAGGGGGTGGACTACCCATTTTAAAAGTTTGTTGATATCACTTTCCTGTTCATGAAAGTTATTTTAAAGTTAGGAGTTTGTGTTTTAACAGACTGTCGTGAGACTGTATTGTACTTTTAAATGGGAGCTGTCTTTTTTCCTGCAAGTTTAAGTTATTTAAAGTATTTAGAGACATTTTTCTTTGAAGAAATTGTGTTTATTTTATTTTTTGGGGGGGTTGGCAAAATGTTTTAAAATACTTTTTAATGTGTTTTTTTAAATAAGTGACTTTCAAGAATTTAAATTTTTACCAACTCTTGCTGCCTGTCTTTCCTGGGAAAGAGAGATAATTTTTGGCTTGACCATGGAAAAAAGTGTCAGTCTTATGGTCGGTTCTCCTTTCAGCCACAAAAGTAAAATGTTAAGCGACAACACAGCAGGGTAGGAATTTACCTCAGTCGTAGGTGGGTGGTTCTGATATGGCCATTAGTTGTACCGCAGGCCACTCATCTTTTACCTCTGTCATAGCACCTACAGCCACTAGGGACTGGAGGTTAGCCACATCCTCGGCGGCTGTTGGTGTCCCGTTAGTGGGAAAGGGAAAATCAGTGATGCTCATCGTGTTACCCTGCTGCAGTCATCACACTTGGGTTATCCTGTCGTCAGGCGGTCCCGCAGTCAGCCGGATTTCCAAAGTCTTGGTCCGACGTCGGTTGCTGTCGCCTCATTCCTGACGTCAGTGCGCCAGGGGTACATATATTGCAACCGACGCCATTTTCTTCAGTCTTTCTTGCCGCGTGGTGCCCGAAGCAGAAGCAGTTCGCAAGTGCCGGTCAGCCGACTCCTGAGATTTTCGAATTCGAATTTCAGACCAAAGTCTTCTATAAAGCTAAGTACCCCATTGGGGAAACTTTTCTTGCCTCAGACCGATGTCAGAAAAAGTTAACAATTGTATTTCTTGTGGGAAGCAAATACCTCATAAGGATTTTCATTCTTACTGCATACCTTGCCTAGGCCCTGATCACGACGTCACTTCTTGTCATTTTTGTGCTAGATTTAATAAACATACTATTAAAAGACGATTTGATTTCGCATGATACTTTTTTGGTAGAAAATTTAACTATAACATGCCGTTGGAGCTACCGACGTGCATAAAAAGTGCAGGGACAAGGACCGACAGCCCAGGCCTAAGCCCGATTCCAAGGCCTCGGTTGATCCAGTCTCCGGTTCTCCGGTTATCAGTGAGGCTCTGACGCAGCCTTTGACTACCGCAGTTCTGGAACCCGAGACTGCTACAGATCTTTTGACGGAATGTACTAAGCCAATGCAGCCTTTTACTTCAGGCCCTTCTGACGATTTACCTTCCAAGGACGTCGGTACTTCTGAAACGCCATCGGTTTCTGAAGGCGTTTTCAGACCGACGACTCTTACAGTCAAAACGTTTTCCAAGTCGAAGACGCCTTCTAAATCGAAAAAGGCATCACTTCAGTCTCCTGTTCAAGGCTCTATGCCTAAGAAACAGATGCTCAAAATGGCTGAAGATTTGATTTCTCTTATCAGGGGTTCACAGCCTCCTCCTGACAAAAGGCCTAGACAAGAGGAAGATTCTGCTTCCTCTGATCAACTGTCTATTTCTTCGGATTCCTCTGAGGACCAAGACTATTCCTTCTCTGCTTATGAAGATTCTGATGCTGAGGAATCTATTCCCTCAGCTTCTCCTCCAGAAGATTACTCTTTTGGGGAAACTTTACACACTATGAGGGAACATTTTCACTGGGAAGGTCAGGATTACTCTGATTCCAAGAAAAGGCTGAGAGAGTTTCTTTTACTCCCCCAACACAGACCTCTAGCTATCCCTCCTGTTTTGGACATTGTGGATGATGTCTACTTAGAATCCAGTTTCAACCCTGACTCTCCACCTCCTGCCCCGGCCAAGCCTGACAGATACTACAGAGTACCTGATTCCCACAAATTCCTTTACAAAAGCCCAGTAGCTGACCCAGAGACTATCTCCCAGGGTCCCAAGGGGGCTAAGGTTTCCATGGCTAAAAATCCAGTACCTTCTGAAAGGGATTCAAGAGCACTAGACGGATGGGGGAAAAAGGTTTGCACCTCAGCCACTTCAGCTATGAGAGCACTAAACTGTCAATTTCATAGGCTTAAGTATCAGCAATTTCTGATCTCTCAGTTAAAACAAAAGATAACCACCTTACCTCAACAATCTGAAATGAAAGAAGTACAAGATTTGTTGCACGCCACCGAGCAGGTGGGCAAACATACCTTACAATGTGGGTTTGATTCTTTAGAGGCCTCCTGCAGAGCAGCTGTCACTGGATCAGTTATACGTAGGCATGCCTGGTTAAAAGAACAAAGTCTGCCTGATCATGTTAAAGCAAAACTATTAGATGCTCCCTTACAGCAGGATGTTCTTTTTGGTGTTAAAGCAGAAGAAGTTTTAAAGAAAATGGAAGATAAGGCGAAATCAATGCAGACAGTCAAAGATTTTCTACAGGTACAACCCCTCGCTTCAACAGAAGCTGGCCAACAAAAAAATGGTCCTTTCCAGCCACTGACAGGCCTCAGAGGGGTAAATACAGGCACCCAAGGGGCAGAGGACAACCACAAGCTCAGTATAAGCCTCGCCAATGGGGCACTCTAACCCAGAAGGGAGGAGAAGACAGGTCTCAACCCACCCGAAGGCAAACTCAATGACTTGCACCTCAGCTGGCCAAACAAAGCTCTTTTGTCAGCCCCCTTGGGGGGAAAACTAGCACTATTTGCAGACAACTGGCACGGGGTCACAAAGGACAAATGGGTCCTAGACATAATTTTACGAGGATACAGATTCCACTTTCACACCTTGCCAATAAAAAGAGGAATGCCAAACCTGCCATAAAATCAAAGGGGAGAGGCTCAAAAACAAATTACAGCTCTCATGGCCATGAGAGCCATTCAAAAGGTACCAACTCAAGAGCAAGGCCAAGGATTTTACTCAAGACTCTTCCTAGTACCCAGAAAAGAAAATGCTTGGAGACCAATTCTGGACCTTTCAATTCTAAACACTTACAAGTTCCCAAATTCAAGATGCTAACACTACAGCAGCTACTTCCCATGTTGGGCAAGGAAGCATGGCTGGTAACGTTGGACCTCAAGGAGGCATACCTGCATGTCCCTATCAGACAAAGTTGCAGAAGATACCTCCGTTTCATTGCAGGTTCAACCCATTATCAATTTTCTGCACTGCCCTTTGGCTTCTCTACTGCGCCCAGAGTATTCACAAAATGCCTGGCACCAGTAATTGCATACTGCAGACAAAGAGGAATTCAAAGATATCCATATCTGGACGACTGCCTCATCCAAGCAGAAAGAAAAGACATTCTCTTACAACATCTGATCTGAAGTAGGAGATTCATTTGTCTGCAACCTGTGGGTATGGATCCGATATCGGATCCGAACCGACATGGTTTACCAGCTATGGATCCGAGCTCTCAGCTCCTCCCCTCACCCATAATGCCCTGCTCTCCCTACATGACCTCAGATCTAGTTTGCCGCGCTGGTGACCAGATTAGTGTTCTCGAGCTCTTCAGCTAAGTGGTGTTTTCAAAGTTTTATATTGTTAAAATTTAAAATTTTTGTGAAAGTTGAGTGAAAGTTTAGGATCCTCCTTTGATGGTTGTAATTGTTTAGTGATTTAAATTTGTTTTTACTTAGTTTCCCTCCCCTCGCTGGTAGCGTAGTGTGTGCTTGGGCCCGTTGTGTGTGTTTGGTTACTTTTACTTTTCTCTTTTAGTTTAAGTAACTCTTTAGCTTTTAGGATGTCAGAGCAACCTAAAGCTGTTTTCTCTAAGTGCTCAGAGTGTGGCCATAAGCTTTCCCCTGCTGATGGCCACACTCGGTGCATTCGATGCCTTGGGGTTGAACACCTCACATCTGGATGTTCCATTTGTGCAGGGTTCAACCCCAGGGCATTGAAGGAGCGGAGGTCTAAGCTTGTCCTGGCGGGACTTTTGCCCCCGGACTCGGCTCCGGCCTCCGCTCCTTCGGGGGGAGCCGTTTCGACGGTTCCCTCCTCCCCGGCTCCCCCTCCTCCTCCTGGGACTCAACCTCCCTGTAGTGGTTCGGAGGAGAGGGAAGCTAGAAAGAGGGACCGGAGGGAGAAGCACCATAAGCGGCGGGCCGAGACCTCTGTTTCGGCCCCGCCTGCCAAGCGGGCTTCTCCTGCGGCCTCCTTGTCTGCTGGTTCTCCCCCTCCTCGGCTCCGGTCACCCGTGTGTTTTTCACCGGGACCTGAGGAGGAGGAGACCCGATCTCCGTCGAGGCTATCCAGGAGGCACTCAAGGCCTACCTCGGTAGCCTCGTCGAGATCAACCTATAGCCTGTCAGACGCTGATCTGGACCGGATGATGAGAAGGTTCATCCAGGCCCAGATGCAGATGGGAGTGCTCTTGCCCCCCCCCCCCTCTGGGGGGGAGCTCGACCCCTTTCTTTAAACCTATTGCTCCTTCTCCGACCCGCTACCCGGGTTCGGAGCAGTTGGAGCCGAGCAGCTTCGGAGCCGGGGGTGGGTCGGCGCCGATAGTACTTGGTACTTCGGATCCGACCCTGCCCTCGAGTGCTTCGATTCCGACCTCTCGGAGCCTGGATCCGAGCTTCGGATCCGGGGGGATCAGTGCTCCTACGGCGCAGTCGGTGTCGGAGCGCACTGTCCCTTCGGATCCGAGTGCTTCGGCGCCGGCTCCGATCCACTCCTTGGATCCGAGGGGGAGCCGATTGTCGGATCCATTGGTCGAGGTCGGCTCCCCTTCGGCGTTTGATGTAGTGGAGAGGGCCCTGTTGAGGGTCTCCGGACCCCCGGCACTTGCTTCGGCTCCGTCCCACGCTCCATCTGTACTGGGTCAGGCTTCCACCATCCGGCCCTTGGGACAGCCCGCTCCTTTGCCCCAAGCTGTTCCATTGGAACAGGTCGCTGTTTGCGAGGAGTCCTCTTGACAGCCCCCCGGAGGATGTTCCCCGCAAGCATACGTGCAAAAGGAGGCACATTGACTCCCCCGAGTCTCTCACAGAAGACACGGACTTGGAGGAAGGGGAAGGCTCCCCAAGATCACCCCCTGAGGATGTCTCATTTGGAGACATCATGGAAATGCTCCGCATAAGGGGGGGGGGTGGTCTGCCCCCAAGTCTTCCTCGGACGAGTCCGTGTTCTTGGAGACATTTGAAGCGGGCCCGTCTACCTCTTGGGTGTCCCCTCCTGCCGACCCCCTGGTGGACCTCATTACCACCAGGGCGTGGAAGGAACCGGACACCGTGGAGCCAATCCCAAAAAGGCCCGACCGTATTCTCAGTCCCCCGGCTGACCGTGCCCATTGGAGTAAGGGGCCTCCGGTAGATGCCATGTTGACGGCGGCTGCCACCAAGAGGGAACTTGCTCAGGAGAGTCCCTCAGTCCATCCCCCGAGCAAGGAGTCTCGGATGATGGACCGCTTGGGGAAGCGGATGTTTAGTTCAGCGACCTTCTCAGTGAGGGCGCTGAACTACCTGGCACATGTGATTAGGATGCAGCGCGATCTTATAAAAGAATACGCTGCATCCCCCCCAGAGTCCATGTCGGAGGAGGACAAAGTGCTGCACTCTATGGCCACTCTCAGGTCCGTCACTAATACCTCTATGCGGCTACTGTCCCATGCTATGGAAGGTGCCGCTAGAGCCGCAGGGGCAGGCCTAGTTACTAGACGTCAGGCCTGGCTCCGGCATTGCGATTTCACGGAGCCCTTCAAGGCGTCATTTGCGAACGCCCCCTTCGATGGTTCTGCCCTCTTTGGAAAAACAGTTCGTGACACCTTGATCCAGAGCGAGAAGGACGGGAAGACGCTGTCTGCCGTCGGAATCCTCTGTACCCCAGAGGCCCTATTCTAGGAACCAAAAGGGTCAGAAGAAGATGTGGTTCCGGAAGTCGCAGCAATCCCAGCCTGCTCCGGACAACCAGTCCTTCCGTGGCAGAGGAGGACAGGGAGGACGCTGCCCTAGGGGCAGAGGGGCTCCCAGGAACTTCGGGTCCAGAGAACCCTTCTCTGAACGGCCCGCGCAGCCCTGAAGGGTTGCCCGGCTGCTCCACTCTGGAGGCAGTCAGGGGACGTTCAGAGCACCTAGCGGCATGGGAGTCCATAACATCAGACCGCTGGGTCCTCCAGATCATATCCAGAGGATACCGTATCCCTTTCCGTCACATGCCAAAATTGAAGTCCCTCCCCGACGTTCCACCCGGTCAGTGGGAGGCTGCTTTGGCAGAAATTGGCCATCTGCTAAAGAAAAGAGCCATCCAGCCCGTCCCCCCAGACCAGATCGGATCAGGGTTCTACTCCAGGTTCTTTTTAGTGCCAAAAAAGACGGGGGATGTAAGACCAATTTTAGACCTTTCTCTCTTGAACCTGGCAGTTCCCAAGGAGAAATTCCGAATGGTTACATTGCAGTCTATTCTCCCCCTGCTGGGAGAAAACCAGTGGATGTGCTCCGTAGACCTCAAGGATGCGTATTACCATATACTAATGGACAGGCGCTCCAGGAGGTTTCTCCGCTTCCAGCTGGGAGCCAGTGACTACCAATTTCGGGTCCTTCCCTTTGGTCTCACCACAGCCCCCAGGGTGTTCACCAAAGTATTAGCAGTGGTAGCGGCCCACCTGAGGCTTCAGGGGGTGCAGGTCTTTCCCTACCTGGACGACTGGCTTCTCACCGCCCCAACAAGGCATCTACTTCTCCTGGCGCGAGACTCCTTTCTCCATCTTGCTCCTCGTCTGGGCATCACGATAAACACAAAAAAATCCAACGTAGCACCGACGCAGTTCATAGATTTTATAGGTGCCAGGTTAGACACGAGGAGATTGAGAGCCTTCCTCACTGCGGACAGAGTTCAAAATCTGCAGCTCCAGGTGCGGGCCATTCTCCACTCAAGTTCAGTTCCGGCGGAGTTGGTCCTGAGGGCCCTAGGGTCCATGGCGGCAGATCCTTCAATGGACACTCCTAGTTCAGTGGTCGTATCTTGCTCTTCCTATGCATCATCCCATTGCGATCAGCAAGGCTTGCAAGCGGTCCCTCCTGTGGTGGCTACACTCTCCAGATCTTCACGGAGGCTGCCCCTTTTGTGCCTCTCCCCCTCTCGCCACGGTGACCACGGACACCTCCCGCCTCGGGTGGGGGGGGGGGCATTTTGCAGGCCGGATGGTCCAAGGCATGTGGAACGATTCAGAGACCTCACTGCATATCAATGTTCTAGAGATGAGAGCAGTGCTCCTAGCACTTCAGGCCTTTCTTCCCTTGGGAACAATTGCGATTCAATCGGACAACATGTCTGTTGTCTGGTATATCAACAAACAAGGAGGAACCAGGTCTTACCCTCTTTGTCGAGAAGCCATGAGAGTGTGGGAATGGGCAATCTCCACCAACCGCTTTCTCATAGCAACGCATATTCCGGGTCGGTCCAACATCCTGGCGGACAAACTCAGTCGCACCATTCTTACCCCTTACGAATGGTCTCTCAATTCTCAGGTAGCGGAGCGCATATTCGCACGGTGGGGAACTCCTTGTTGCGATCTTTTTGCGTCTCCCTCAAACACCAAGTGCGACCGTTTTTTCGCTCTAATACCTCCTCCCGGAGGTGCCCCAAGAGACGCTCTGGTGCATGCTTGGCCACCCGGTCTTCTGTATGCTTATCCCCCCTTGCCTCTGATGCTCCAAGTTCTTCAGAAAGCCTCTCGGTTGGGGTGCAGAATGATTCTCATTGCTCCATTTTGGCCTCGACAGATCTGGTTCCCTTTCCTAAGGTCTCACTCAGTGAATCCTCCTTGGATTCTAGATCCCATTCCGGATCTGATATCTCATCCTTCCCGCTTATCTCCCCCGAATCTGGACAACCTGAAGCTGACCGCTTGGCTGCTCCAGTTCCACTCCTGATCAGGACTCCCGGTATTTCGTCCCCTGTTAAGGCCATCCTGGTGGCAGCCCATAAGCCATCCACTAGGAAAGTCTACCGCAGTAAGTGGAAACGGTTCTCCTTGTGGGCGGAGCGGCAAGGCCTAAACCCCTTCACAGTTCCTCTCCCTTTGGTGCTTGACTTCTTAACCTCTCTTTTTAATGATGGTGCCAGCAGTTCCACGGTCAAAGTACAACTTGCGGCAATTTCTCATTATCATATTGGTCATGACTCCAGTCCTCTGATGTCTGCCAAATTGTGTAAGATTTTCCTAAAAGGTACTTTCCTTCTCAGGCCCCCTGTAAAGCAAGCGGTTCCTCCTTGGGACCTTTCTTTAGTCCTCCAGGCCTTAACCCCCCCCCCCTTCGAACCGGCGGCTACGGTAGATCTGAAATTCTTATCTTTCAAGACCGCATTTTTAGTAGCCATTACTTCGGCCAAGAGAGTCTCAGAGCTTCAAGCATTATCAGCTAAACCTCCCTACTTGGTCTTTCATCCGGACCGTGTTTACCTCAGGACCAACCCGTCCTTTCTTCCTAAGGTAGCTTCCGAAACAAACATTAATCAATCCATTAACCTCCCTGTTTTCTTTCCTAAATATCAAAACAAGGGTGAATACAAGCTTCATTCCTTAGATGTTCACAGGCAACTTAGATTTTATCTAAACATGACGGCTGGTCATAGGCAAGGCAATCCGACCAGTTGTTCATTTCCTTTGCTAAATTTAATTTGGGCAAGCCAATTTCTAAAGTCTCATTATCTCGCTGGATTTCACAATGTATCTTATTGGCTTATCAAGCTTCTGGAAGGCCCGCACCGGAGGGTGTACTTGCCCATTCAACCCGGTCAGTCTCTACCTCGGCCGCCTTTAAGGCTAGGATTCCTCTAGATGATATTTGTGCAGCAGCCACTTGGGCTTCATCTCATACCTTTATTTCCCACTACAAGTTGGATCTTACATCTAGGGGTAGAGCATCCTTTGGCTCCGGTGCTCGAATATCCTTCCATGATGGCCGCCCAAGGTTCAGGTAGCTGGGGACTCTGTCCCACAGGTTGCAGACAAATGAATCTCCTACTTCAGATTTAGAAGTTATGTACTCACCATAACGTTCCATCTGAGTAGGTGTATTCATTTGTCTGCAACCATCCCGCCCTCCTATCCCCCTGGCCTTTTCAGTTTCCTGCATATGATGTGTTACCCTTTTCAGGGTGTTCATGCTGTTGGCAAACTCGATCTGAGGTCATGTAGGGAGAGCAGGGCATTATGGGTGAGGGGAGGAGCTGAGAGCTCGGATCCATAGCTGGTAAACCATGCCGGTTCGGATCCGATATCGGATCCATACCCACAGGTTGCAGACAAATGAATACACCTACTCAGATGGAACGTTATGGTGAGTACATAACTTCTAATTTTTTGTGAAGCATCTACTAAATTGTCTGGGGTACACAGTAAACGAAAAGAAGTCAAAACTAGTACCCTCACAAAAAATGACATTCCTGGGTGCCAGCTTGGGCACAACGGCCCAGAAGGCTTATCTTACACCAGACAAGCAATTACAACTGACTCAATATTTCAAGACAATGGCAACAAAGACCCAATTAACTGCAAGAAAAATTCTGCAGGCTTTGGGCTTCATGGCATAATGCATTCTGATAATACCATTTGCAAAACTGCATATGAGGAAATTACAGTGGTACCTAAAAAGCGTATGGTCTCAACACAGCCACAGCTTGGACACAGTGATATCTCTCATTCCCTGTCTTCAACAGGAATTTCTATGGTGGGCACAGGCATGTCACCTCAACAAGGGTCAGCCTTTCATCTTGCCCCCACCCAGGCAAACTATCACAACAGATGCTTCAGACTATGCCTGGGGGGCACACATGGCAGGGCAGTGCATTCAAGGCCTATGAACTGCAGAACAAAGAAAACTGCACATAAACCAGAAAGAGATGCTAGCTGTACAGAAAGCTCTGACAGCCTTCAAGGATCTACTACAGCCAGGACAACTTGCAATAAAGACGGACAACACCACAGTAATGTGGTACATAAACAAACAAGGGGGCACACATTCCTACCCTCTTTGCAGGCAAGCAATAATCTTATGGAACACAGCTCTGGCCTACCAAGTCCAGTTACAGGCTCAATTCCTGCCAGGACAGAAAAACACATTGGCAGACGACCTAAGCAGAAACATCAAAGATCCCCATGAGTGGAAGCTAGACCCACAAATATTTACAATGATAACTCAAAGATGGGGTCTACCAAATATAGACCTGTTTGCCAGTTCTCAAAACTACCAGCTGACAAAATTTTGTACAAGGACATTCCACAATCAAGCTTGGAAGGTGGACGCTCTCTCCTTCAGTTTGAAAAACCTGACAGCTTATGCCTTTCCTCCATTACCTCTTCTCACAAAGGTTCTTTTGAAGGTCAAAAAGGAGAAACCTCGACTGATTCTCATAGCCCCAGACTGGCCACGCCAGCACTGGTACCCGCTATTGAAGAATATGGCTCACAGCCCACCATGGATACTGCCTCAAATTCCACATTTACTCACGCAGCAAGACTAGCAGATTCTACACAGCCAGATCAACACCTTAAACCTGGCTGCATGGCAAATCAATTAAGCATCCCACCAGCCCCTCTTTCACAAGCAGTACTGGATGTTATTCTAGAGGCCAGGAGGCCAAGCACAAGGAAGGCTTACTCGGACAAATGGAAAAGGTTTTGTGCTTGGAACCAAGCTAAAGGCCAAGACACAACTCAGCCTCATATGCCTCACATTCTGCAGTATTTAGCTGAGATGTTGCATAAAGGACTTTCCTTCTCCTCTATTAAAATCCATGCTTCAACTATTTCAGCTCACTACGACACAAATCCACCTTTATTTTCAAATCCTCTTCTAAGGCAGTTCCTCAGAGGGGCAAAAAACATTAGACCATCTAGAAGAGCCCCTACACCAACATGGGACCTCAACTTTGTTCTGGAAAAACTAACGCTACCTCCCTTTGAACCAGCTTTTTCTGCAGACCTTCATTTCCTATCCTGGAAGACTGCCCTGCTCCTGGCAATAACTTCTGCTAGGAGAGTCTCAGAATTACAGGCACTTATGGCAGTGGAACCTTTCCTCATTTTCCATCAAGACAGAGTGTCTCTACGAACTAATCCTTCCTTCATGCCTAAGTTGGTTTCCAGTGTAGCTTTGAATCAAACCATCCACCTACCCACTTTCTTCCCCAATCAACAGAAAAAAGGTGAGAGACTCCTGCATTCCTTGGACATTCACAGGCAACTTCGTTACTACTTGGATAAAACTAAGGCTTTCAGAAAAACTGACCAGCTCTTTGTTTCCTATGCTACAGCTTCTCAAGGGAGGGCCATATCCAAGCAAACCATTTCTAAATGGATAGGCCATTGCATACGATTCTGCTATACCCATCATGGGAAACCAGTTCCTCCTACCATTAGATCCCACTCTACCAGGGCAACAGCTACCTCTACAGCCTTTCTCAGGGGGGTTCCTACCAAGGAAATTTTAGAAGCTGCAACTTGGAGTTCTGTACACACCTTCACCAAACACCATCACTTACCTCTTTATTCTAAGTCCAGGGCAGGCTTCACCACTGCAGTTTTGCACGGCCTCATTGCCTCCACTAACCCTCTATGATGCCTCCACCCTACCTTAGCTTTGGGACTCAACCCAAGTGTGATGACTGCAGCAGGGTAACACGATGAACATAGTACAGTTTTGTACCTACCATAAATGTAGATGTTCGAGTGTTTACCCTGCTGCAGTCCAGGTTACCCTCCCTCCAATCCATCTGATCTACTGGCTAAACCTTTGCTATGCCTTTCTGATGTATTAGCTTATAGCTGAAGGGATTTTATGTTTGTACAGTGTTCACACCTTTTGGTACTAATTTGGATCACCTTTTTGGGGGCACCTGACATCTGGGGCAAGAAAAACTGAAGAAAATGGCGTCAGTTGCAATATATGTACCCCTGGCGCACTGACGTCAGGGATGAGGCAACAGCAACAGACGTCGGACCAAGACTTTGGAAATCCGGCCGACTGCAGGACCGCCTGACGACAGGATAACCCAAGTGTGATGACTGCAGCAGGGTGAACACTCGAACATCTACATTTATGGTAGGTACAAAACTGTACTTTGTCACTCCCGGGAGACTGATCAGGGAAGTCTTCTTTGTTTTGACAGAATGTCATGACTTTCCCTGTGGAAACTGCTGCTGCCATTGTTGGCCCCATCTATCCTGTCAAAAAAGAAACAGAAAACTAAACAAGTATCTACTCCTCTTCAAATTTCCTTGGACAGAAGTAACTAACTGGGTCTGTCCAAGGGTTTAATTTAGGTATTGATCCTTCTTATAAAATAGTTTCTGGTAAAAGAAAGAGGGATACCTCTTTTCCTGAAGAGAGTCAAGATTTTGAATCCGGATTGGAAGATGAAAGGACAGATACAAGGTTTTCTCAGTGGAGAGCTCAGTTTCTGATCCTCCCTGTGGGATTTTCTTTCACTAGGACTATTTCCAGAATGTCCCAATGATTTCAGTGGGAAAACACTGAAGATTTTTAGTCCCTTAGAAAATACTATGAGCTGTTAAAGAAGGAATTTCCAGAAGCCTCACCTATTCTTTCAGTTCTATCAGCTTTGGAAGATATTTTACTGCCTGCAATTTTCCTAATAGTCAGCCAGCTGCCTGAAAAAGGTGACAAAATAGGATGTTATAAAGTTCCTCAATCTTTTTAATTTTTTATACACTCTTCCCAAGTCTGACTCACCAGCTATAGCTTTAGTTAATTATACTGCTGCTAAACAT
Source organism: Protopterus annectens (assembly GCF_019279795.1). Classification (NCBI taxonomy): domain Eukaryota; kingdom Metazoa; phylum Chordata; order Ceratodontiformes; family Protopteridae; genus Protopterus; species Protopterus annectens. Next base: position 1,418,872,577 of record NC_056743.1, read on the forward strand.
TTAGTTTAATTCTAATTCTACTCTTTCTAATAAGGCTGGAAAGATTATTGATAATTATGGAAAAAAGTGTATGCTTCTGGAACTTTGATTTTCAGAATTTTGAATCGTCAGGCGCATATGTTAAGGTTTGTTTTGACTAATTATGAAAATACGAGGAATGTTTTTCTTCTTGCAAGGAACAATCTGCTTTAAATAATTTGGTTTCTTATATTGTATGAATCACTACTCGTTGTTTACAGTGTGTTTTTATGATTCAGTTGATGCTTCTTCCAAGGCTTTGGCCACTAATACTATATTGAGGATGTTTGCCTGTGTGTGGTCTCAGAACCTCCCAGAAGATGTTAAAAATGAGATTTTAAATTCTTCTTTGGACATAGATTTAGTTTTTGCTCCCTCTACTACAGAGGTGATCAGAAAGTGTGATTATAGGGGTAAGATGATAAAGGGAATCTCAAGATTTTTCATCCTTCCTTTTCCAAATTTTCCAAGGGATTCTCTAACTTCTCATCCAGTTTTGGCAAAATAAATAAAAACAATCTCAACGAAATGCAGGTAAACAGACTTTAAAGAAGAAATGGCAAGAGGGTTCCAAAAAGAATGATTATTTAAGGGACCTTGTCCACTCCTCCCACCCTGGCAGTCCTCTTTCTCTTACATACAGTCTGAATCTCCAGTTTTCTCTTTGCCAACAGTTAGTTTCAGACAAATGACTTCTGAAGATCATTTATCAAGGTTACAGATGACAGTGGAAGGAAATTCCTCCTTTCTAGGGAGTAATCCATCATCCACCAGACCAGACTCTATTTTCACCTGTCCATCACATGCTGTCTCAGGGAGTAATTCCTCCTTCCCAGGTGGGAAAAGGTTTTTATTCAAGGATATTTTAAGTGCCAATGTTTTAAGTGCCAACAAAAAAAAATGCTTGGTGACCAGTACTGGATCTTTCTTTCCTAAACCCGTTTGTGATATTGCCCAAGTTCAGAATGCTGTCATTTCACAACTTGTCACCTCTTCTTCCTCATACAAGTTTCCTAGTAACTCTAGATTTAAAAGATACTTATCACATCCCTATTTATCCAGACTTCAGGTGTTTCTTCAGGTTGTGTGTGTCTGGATCATGTTATTAGTTCTCTGGCTTGCCCTTTGTAGTATCCACTGCACCAAGAGTGTTCACAAAGTGTCTGGCTCCAGTTACACCTCATTGCAGGCTACTGGATATCCACATTTTTCCATATTTAGATGACTTGCTTATCTTTGCAGAGTCTTTTTCAAAATAGCACTTTGATGAGAGATGTCTTACACAAGCTGGGATTCCGAGAGAACATTCAAAAGTTTTTTTTGACTTCCACACAGGATTGCATTTATGGGGTATCAGACACCTCAGTTCAAAGATCTTCTCTTACACAGAAAAAGAGATTTATACCTGTATCTATTTTTAAGGTGTTTCCATTCAGACTTCGGTCACTACAAGGAAATAACTTGGGTTTTTTGGTCTTATAGCATCTATGATTCTTGTAATATTCCTGGCAAGACTCTGCATTAGAAATGTACAGTTGTATTTGAAGTTTCTTTGGTCCCAGCACTAATATCCTTTGTACTTTCAAATCCCAGTGTTGGAGTTTGTCAGAAAGGAAATCATTCTGTGGAGACAACAGATATCCCTAGATACAGGTCCTGCCCTTCTCCCTCCCTGTCCACAAAGCAGTCAGTAACCACAGATGCTTTGGAGTAGTTTCAGGAGCTATAAAAGTGTAAGTGCAGGAGCAAGCACTTAAGAGATCCTTGCCCTGATCAATGCACTCAACTTTTTGAATCATCTTTGGTCCTTAGGACATCTTCAGGTTGTTACAGACAGTACCACAATTGTGTGGTACATCAACAAGCAAGGGGTAATCCGGTCATATCCACTTTGCAGACTAGCCATGTTAGCTTGGGTTATAGCTTCACAACCCATTCTCATTATACAGGCATCCTACATTCCAATCAGGGCAAAACTGTGTGGCAGGCAAACTTGAAAAGGACAAGGGCTACCCTTATAAATGGAAACTAAATAAGTGAGTCTTCCAAGATTTGATCCATTTGTGGGGAATTTGTCTGTTTGTAGTATTGAAATTATGTTTTTTCATGCAGCTATGAGGCACCTTTATGGTTTGGGTAGTAGATGTTGAAATTAGAATTTATTGAATGTATTTAATCAATTAGCACTTTAATTAAGGGGATATAAAAAGGCTACTGAAATGTATGAAGTTGTTCCTTAGAAGGCTGATGGAGCCGAGATACCAGAATGTGATGTGAAATAAAGTAGTAGTAGCCACAGTGGTGCTTCCAGTTTGGTTTATTTTTTAACTGAGGAGAATTCCTGTGTTTCGCTGTTCCTGTGGGGAACTGTGGTGTTTTTTTTCCAGAGTTCCTCAAGTACACCTGCTTGCCTCCTCTCTGAGAAATTAGCTGTCAAAATTCTGCTCCAAGACTCCATGCAGGAAACTTGGAAGACAGATGTGTTTTCGTTTTCTTGGACAGGAATGTTACTGTATGCTTTTCTGCCCTTTCCAGTAATATCCAGGGTACTTCTGAAGATTCTGAAGAAACCCCCAAAATCATTGTGGTGAATCCCTTCTGGCCAAGGCAGCAGTGGTTCTCTCTCCATTTGTAAATGTCCAGGAAAAATAACCGCAAGCTTCTTTACAGACTGGATCTACTCAGACGAGATTGGTGGTGTTTGATACACCCAGACCCCAATCAACTTCAACTGACTGTCTGGATGATAGGGTCTTAATTCTTTTTAGCCACCTGTTTAAGGATGTGCAGTAAGAACTAATGGAGGCATGAACATTCATATCTTAGCAAATGGAAAAGATTTTCTAGTTGGTACCATCAACATAACCAGCACTCATTTGAGGTTAGTTTTTCTCTGGTTTTACAATATTTGTTTGGGTTACCATTGTCCTTTTTACCCCTCTGTCAAGGTTAGTTTAACAGCCATTTCACCATGTCTACCCATGGATCCAGCTCTTTCAATATATTTTAAGTTAAAATGTTTTTGAAAGGGGTTTTGCATAAGAAGCCTTCTAGAAAACTGGTGGCCCCGCCTTAGGATCTTAATTTTATGTTTACAGAACCTAACACTAGCATTTAAACCAGCTAACCTGGCTGACTTGATGTTCGTAACATGGAAAACAGTTTTACTGATTGCTCTTACCTCTGCAAGAAAGGTATCAGAGTTGTAACCGCCTCTTTCCCACCCACTAATATAAGTACTGTAAACACAGCTGTAAGTTTATCTGTGTTCAGAAGCAATTAAGTAATGTTACTTGTAAACTGCAGCAAAATTACCTTCATTTTTTGCATAAATTGCATGCAAACACATTTTAATGCAAGAAAATGAAGGTCGTTTCACCCTTTCAATGTGATCTTTAAGACCTAGGTTTTTTGCTAGAGGTGAAATTTTCTAATTGGAATGTTTTGTGTCTTTGATGTGAGCTAGTCAGAAAAATGCAGAAAATGGGAGTTTCATTGTTTAGGGTTTTAGTGCTTTATGCACTTCTTGAAACCTCCGCTCTAAGGGGACATAGAATAGCAGCAGCCATCAAGTAAAAGGTATGCTATAGAAGCTATATGATAGATGGGCCTAACAAGCTTCAGCTCTCTATGTAAAGCAGGAGCCAAACTGTTTGTCAAGAAAGCAGCAGTAAAATAGTGATCCCTAATCAAAGCTTGTCCTACTACATGTGTTTTCTGGGTTATTCTTTATGAAGCATTTGTGTTTTATATGGTTGTGGTTTACCTCGTTGGCACACTGCTTGTTTTTACTTGGTCTGCTTTTCAGTATGCAAGGTTTTTGCCGAAACCCCTGTTTGTTTGGACTGCATTTACATCTCTTTGTTGAGGTGTTATAACTGTGTGAATAAACATGGATCCCAGTGCTAATGTTTTATCCCTGGAGGGTAATAGCACTACCAACTCTTCAAACTGTGCTGTCTCTGTGTGAAACGTATTATTTCAGTTGATTTCTGACCTAAACAAATGTGTTTCTGAGCTACAACATTCTGTTGAGAGACTACAACTCCCAGCGACCTCGGTGGGCCACCAGGGTAGATCAAACGCGATTGGATCAGTGAGAACAGGTGTTTCCATCTCTTTTGGGTTAGCGACAACAATGGAGGACTGCAGTCAAACTTCTATTCCCTGTGGCCAGGTTTTGAATGAAACGACGGAATGGGGTTCCTGTAGGAGGTTTCAAGAGTGGATTAAAACGGATTTCAATTTTGAGCTGGATGATAGTGTTTTCGAACAAGGGGACATTTCTAAGAGACTTCAAGAGCTTGAAACAAGGTTAACAAAGGTACTTAACCTCCAATGCGATAACACTTATTTAAAAGAGAGCATTAGGCGAAAGAGAGTGCCTAAAGGTTTAAGGACATATATATTTCCAAATGGTTTAAGAAAAGGACAGTCAGAGTGCACTGAACTTTTAGAAATGTTTGATAGACATGGTTTTGAACTTATGGATTTTATTATTAGAATTAACAACAAGAGAATTGATGGGTGAAGTGGATAAATTAAATGAAAATGTAACTAATGATGCTTATTTTTCTGTTTTTTCTATAAAATATGATAACATGTTTGACAAAGTAGAACAAGTAGCTAAATTAAATTTTAAATGAAAACAGAAAAAATTGCTTTGTGACGAAGCTGACTGTAGGGAGAAAGTAGCATATCCCTTCCTCAAATCTTATGAGATAGATAATACAACTAACCACACCTGGAGGAGTGATAGAGACATGAACAACTCTCGGGATGTGAACATTAGGTAAAGGGAGTTCAGCTGTGATTTAGAGAGTGATAATGCTTTGGATTATGAGCATGAATACCCTCCCCTTTGAAGGTCTGAGAGACTACACAATAAAAACTAAAATAAAGGTGGAGATAATGTTTTTTTAGACTACCACCAGGGGCCAAGGAAGTGGAGGAACAAAACCCAAGGGCATAGATGGAGGAAGGGTAGTTACAACAGATAGACTGAAATGCAGTGTCAGTAACTGAAATTGCAATATTAACTGCCTTTGGGGGTAAATTACTGAGCCACCAAGGTTTCAATATTTTTAACTACACAAGTTTAGAGGTAGATGAAAATTTATTTTCTCTCGTGCGTTAAGGCATACAATTTGTGCCTGCAAAAAGAGGGGATGTTAAATTGTACACCTGAAAATTAAAGGACGATGAAAATGGTCTTACTAATAATGTTCCTTTATTTAAAAAGAAAAGCTGCTTTAATCCACTCCTGCGTCCCACTATTAACACCTTTGAGCAGGTTTGCACTCAGGAGATTTTTGAATGTTTTCACACCCATAAGAGAAGGTACTGTAACCTGACCCATGAGGAAACAAGTTTATTGAACCAACTGAGGGCTAACAGTAACTTACGTTTTATGAAACTGGACAAAGGGGGTGGTATGGTTATTGCAGAGAGGACTGCTTATGTTAATCATATGTTCACTTCTTTGTATTGTGAAGAAAAATATGAAGTTGATCCATGGAAAGAGGTGAACATAGCTTAAAGGAAGATCCAACTTCTACTAGAAGATTCCTTATTTCAAGGTAGTATAAATGAGGATATCTTTAACTTTGTAACTATTGAACATCCTACCATCCCCACAATATTTGGAATCCCGAAGGTTCACAAGAGTATTGAACATCCACCCTATAGACTCATTGTTACTTCCCACAATAGTGTCGTCTACCCATTAGGGATTTTTGTGGACAGGTTAGTTAGAAATTATATGATGGAAATTGACCACATATTAAGAGACTCATGGGACTTCCTTTCCAGGATCAAAGCAGATTATTATTCTGACTTGGTTTGTTTTTTCACAATAGATGTCGTGGATCTTTGTATATCCATCCCCGATCAGGAAGGATTGGAACTATTCCAAGAGGCTTTGATTTGACCCCCTTAAGGTAGTTTTCTCAGTCTTAAATTTTACCATGTTGGTCATGTAGGTCATATTGAAGAATAACTGGTTTATGTTTGAAGGGGAATACTTCAGACGAGTTAAGGGTGTAGCAATGGGGGGCAAGTTGTGCCCCATTGTTTGCTAACTCTTGTGATGTATTCCTGGGAAAGGAAACATGTTTTGATTAGCACCTTTCCATAAAATTGGTACTGCTCTTTGAGGTTTTTAGATGACCTGTTTATTTTATGAAAGGTTCCTGGTAGACAGGAACAGTTCTCAGACTATCTTAATGGTAATTGTGATTATTTTAAATTCACATCCAATCAGTCTGACCAGAGAGTGGACTACTTGGATGTGACATTGAGTTAAAGACCTGGATAACAAAAAATTCATTTCTAAAAGTTATAGAAAGCCTACCTTCTCTAATGATTATTTAGATTTTAAAAGTTGCCACCCTGGACATGTAAAGAAAAATATTGTCAAGGGCCAAATGGTCAGGGTGGCAAGGAAGTGTTCCGAATTGGAGGTTTTCAGGTACGAGATGGGAACTCTTTCTCAGTTTTTTTAGATAGAGGTTACCCAACGGGCAGTAATCATTAGCAGGTCGGGGTGGTTGGGGTACTGGGTATACACCCCTGCTGGGTATTCCCCTTGTGGAAAACAATTCACAGGTTGACAAGGGGTTATATGTTCAGTCTATGGTTTTAACTTACGGCGACAATGGTTGAAAGGTGAGAGATATTGGAGAAGATCTGGGTTATATTCAGGGGTAATAGTGAGACTTTTCAGAGTGCTGGTAACACCCCTAGGTTTGTATAGAACTGCTTTCAACTTGAAATATTTGTTAGAGCACCCAAAGGTCCCGGTAAATTTAAATTGAAAGGGTACGTTTAAGTGTGGTGCCTGTGGGTTACTGTAGGTATATCCTGGAAGAGAGTGAGATCTGTGTAGGTGACCCTCTCATGAAGGTCAGATTAGCCACAGGAAACTGTGGGTTAAGGGGTCTGGTATACATTGCAGTGTGTACAGGTTGTCAACAATTTTATATTGGGAAAACTGAGAGACCCTTTTGAAAACGCATTTATGAGCATCTATATGCAATAAGAACTAGAAATGAAAATAATGGTTTATTTAGGCACCTAGAAAATTCTCCCCTTTGCACTGGATTCCAATTTGATATTTTACAGATAGTGAAGGAAGACATTCGGGGGACATTGGCAAAATAAACTGGAAACAATGGAACCTTTTTGTCAACTGAGGTTAAATGTCAATACTAGCCCAGGTATTAATGATTGCTGTTCCATAATGCCTGTTTTGAAATACAGATCTACTATTTTAACATGATTGTTTTAGTTTCTGATTTTAAATTAATACTGGACCTTTAAGTAGTGATGATGTCACAAATTTTAATTGATGGGAGGTGTTGTTTTTTCACTATTTAAACCACTTGTAAAGCTGTGTATGTTCTGATGAAGTCCTGAATTTTTATGGACGAAAGCGCTTGACTGAAGATTTTTTTACTTCTGTATTGAGTTTTTAACTGTGGAGTACCATTAAAGCTTGTCCTACTACAGGTGGTTTTCTGGGCAGTTCTTTACGAGGTATTTGTGTTTTATGTGGTTGTGGTTCACCTTGTTGCACGCTGCTTGTTTTTACTTGGTTAGCCATAACAAGTTAAGTGGGTATTCACCATAAAGCAGCTCTGCAATCAGTGAAGTTAAATGATTGATGGGCTGTCCTATTCCAGTGGAAGTTGTTTACATCAGATGCAGGTTTGTTGGATGATTACAATAATTAACGTGCTCTGTTTTACAGACCTTATGTTTGGTATAAGTGATCCATTCATTTTACTGTAATTCACAATAATATAAATTGTAAATGGGAGGGAAGGATCTGTGAGTTGGTTTCTCCTCAAACATTTTTACTGGCATGGATTGATTTATTTTTTGATATTGTTTTTATTAATATAAGCATGTTAGCTTTGAACTTGGTTACTTATTAAAAACACATTGGATGTATACATGTTGGTTTGCAGTTCTTACAACTGCTGTCGAGCTACTCCTGATCTTAGAACTTGCTGACTTGTTGACTGCAGAATTGATTTATATCTTTAGGCATTGCAATTTGTGTTTGTGATTTATATATCTAGAGATGTATTTAATTTATACCAGCAGTGGCAGGAAATGTGTCATTGCTTACTTAAGGGACAGCAGTTTCTAGGACAACAACCAACATTGAGCTCATGGCCAGAAGGTGCTGTTATTCTGTACTGTAGCATAAGATGCAGTAGAAATGTTGGCAGCTGTTTTAATCTGTGCCCCATGGATAAGTCAGTGATGTTGGACCTTAGTAGCTTAGAATTTGTTTAATTCATTCCCTGTTATAGCATTCACATTTTTCAAGTTAGTACAGAAATGACATCCCCAGGCCCACTTTAGAAAAGCAGGAATTGGTGGTGACTCATTCTTGCCGGAGATGTTCATATCTAGGTGCTGGCTGTGTGCATATGGTAAGGGATTGTTCCAGTGTACAAAAGCCACGTGGGAAAATCTCATTAGCATTATGGGCCTGGTATACTCACTGCACAGTAGCATATTTGAGCTACTTTAGATTAAAGAAAACAATGCCACTTTGGCATAGTGGCTCAGATAAATAATTTTAATAACCCCATCATTTATAGATTTTTGGTATCATAATCCAGGTTACTAGGCCCTTAATTTTACATAAGCCTAGTCTGTACAGGTGACTTAGAGAGGAACATGGCAAATACAGAACTCGCTAGAATATTTTTCCCTATTGTTGATTAAGTACGGTTTAAATTTAACATTTTTTGCTGCCCAACCCATGTTGTTTGTTGACCACAGAGAAAGTTTGCTGATCTTATGGAAGTGAACGCTATTTTTTCATTTCCTTTTTCACCTCCCTCTCTTTTTGATGCAAAGCATTTAACTTTAAATTTTAGGACCAAAGTTCACAGATAAGTCTTATCTTTACTGTTTGAAGTTGTATATTATGATGCTATTCACAGTTCTATACTGTCTTTTTTCATCATATTGGAATTCTGAAAGTACAGGATTATGAGTGGGTTGCCAATGCTAACTGTGTTATGTGTTCGAGGCATGGATGCTAAGAAATCCAAGCTCTCGAGGTGAATCTTGGCATCTATGTCAAGAACACACAATAATGTGGTTAGTTTCAGCAACCCATGTAGAATGGGGCTTCATCTGCCCAGTGCACTAACAGTTACAGTAAGAAAAAAATATATGTACATATACACACGCACAGATATATATATATGACGTGTGTGTGTGTGTGTGTGTGTGTGTGTGTGTGTGTGTGTGTAGATATATATATATATATATATATATATATATATATATATATATATATATATATATATATACATACATACACACACACACACACACACACACACACACACACACACACACCTCTCAACTTCTTACAGCAAGAAATCTGGACAAAACCGTTAACAGTGGGACAGATGCCCAAAATAGGGACAACTTTTTAATATTGCAGTTAGAAACTTAGAAAGGTGATAGAATAACAGGTTTTGCTGTAGCATGGATTCTGTGAAGGGTATGATGTCTGAAACTCAAATGTCTGTCGTTTTCTAAGTTCAGTTTTTAATGATTTGCCAATAATAAAACGGACCAAATATATGAGGTGAAAATCTGTACAGTTGACAGGTGTGTATAATATATATATATATATATATATATATATATATATATATATGTATGTATATATATATGTATGTATATATGTATATATATATATATATGTATATATATATATATATATATATGTATGTATATATATATATGTATGTATGATGTGTATATGCATATATAAACATTAACTCATTAAGTGGTTTGCTGTCTTTCAAAGCCATAACGCACTTGGTGAATGCTGTCAGAAAGGCAGTGTATCTCACTCCTTTATGTTTACAGTCAACTTCAGTGCCTCTCAATCATCCATATTTTCACAGAATGCCCATATTTTTGCCTCGTAAAGTCCATGTTTTTCAGACAAATTATTGAGGATTGAAGACACTAAATAATGGCATACATTTAGGTTTAAGACTTTGTATCCTACAGAAAATCAGATGAACACACATTCTGTTATTGTAGTAACTTTCCAAGAACAGGAAGTCTGGAATATGTTACCGTGGGCCACCAGGCAGAAAACAAAATTTATTCTGCCAACTGTGATTTGTATCGTCAGATTTTACTGTCCAGCCCAAGACCTGACCATAACTTTAGCAGGTGGTACTTAACATTTGATCTGAAGTAGGAATGTTCATTTGTCAGCAACCTGTGGGTTACGGATCCTATATCGGATCCGAGCCGGCAACTTGTTTCAAGCTAATGGATCCGAGCTCCTAGCCCCTCCCTTCACCCATAATCCCCTGCTAACCCTCCATGACCTCAGATCTAGTTTGCCGCGCTTGTGATGGCTGGATCCTCTTCAGAGCTCCTTAGATAAGTGAAAAAAAAAAGTTACCTTTTTTTCTACATTTTTCGTCAGAATTTAAATTTTTATTTTACATTAATACTTTTAAAGTGTGTATGAGTTAGGTTCCCTAGATTTTTAATTAATACCCTCCCTTCGCTGGTCGCTAGTGTGTGAGTGTGTGTTGAGTGTCTTTTGGGGCCTGTGTGTGTAGTTTTATTCCTTTTAGTTAAAAAAAAAAAAAAAAAAGGGAATGGCTGAGGCCCCAAAGGCCATATTTTCTAAATGTACCGAATGTGGCCATAAGCTCTCCCCGGCTGATGGCCACACTCGGTGCGTTCGGTGCCTTGGGGTTGAACACCTCACCTCGGGCTGTACTATCTGTGCAGCGTTCATCCCCAGGGCACTGAAAGAACGGAGGTCGAAGCTGGTCCTGGCGGGACTTCTACCCCCGGATTCAGCTTCGGCCTCCGCTACCTCTGCTACTCCTGTGGCTCCATCACAGCCTGTGATGGTTGCCACTCCTGCCCCCCTGCCTCCGACTGGGACTCAAACTCCCGCTAAAGTGTCGGAGGACAGGGAGGCCAGGAGGGAGAAACGGAGGGAGAAGCACCACAAGCGGCGGGCCGAGACCTCCGTTTCGGCCCCGCCAGCTAAGCGGGCTTCTCCCTCCATTGCTTCTAGGCCTCCATCTCCTCGGCTCCAATCCCCTTCTTTCTCCCCGGGGCCCGAGGAGGAGGAGACCCGATCTCCATCGAGGTCATCGAGGCGACATTCCAGGCCTGCCTCGGTGGCCTCTTCGAGATCCACATTCAGTTTATCTGATGCAGACTTGGACCAGATGATGCGAAGGTTCATCCAGGCCCAGCTGCAGATGGGAGTGCTCTTGCCTCCCCCCCCCTCAGGGGGGGAGCTCGACACCTTTTTTCCACCCAATTGCTCCTTCTCCGACCCGCTACCCGGGTTCGGAGCGCTCGGAGCCGAGCAGCCTTGGAGCCGGGGGTGGGTCAGCGCCGACAGTACTTGGTACTTCGGATCCGACCCTACCCTCGAGTCTGTGGGTGGGAGGATGGCCTAATGGTTAAGGTGTTTGCCTTACAAACACAAGGTGCAGGGTTTGAGTCTCACAAGGGATAATTGACTAGGCTTAAAATGGCTTGCAAGGGCAATTAGCCTAGTAATAATCTATGAATCTATGAATCTAATCCGGGGGATTCAGTGTGCCTTCGGCTCCGTCCAGGTCGGAGCACACTGGTCCCTCGGATCCGAAGGTCTCGGCGCCGGCTCCGATCCCTTCATCGGATCCGAGTGGGAGCCGACTTTCGGATCCATTGGAGAGTGGCTCTCCCTCGGCATTTGATGTTATGGAGAGGGCTTTGTTGAGAGCATCCGGACCCCCGGTCCTTACATAGACTCCTCCCTGCACTCCCTCTCTGCTGGGCCAGGCTTCCATCACCCGGCCAAAGGGACAGCCTGCTTCGATGTCACAGATAGTTCCAATGGAACAAGATGTTGCTGGCGAGGCCTCCTCGGACAGTCCCCCCGAGGAAGCTCCCCGCAAGCATAAGTGCAAAAGGAGGCACGTGGACTCCCCTGAGTCCTTAACAGAGGGCAAGGACTTGGAGGAAGGGGAAGGCTCCCCAAGATCACCCCCTGAGGATGTCTCCTTTGGAGACATCATGGAGATGCTGAGAATCAGAGGTGGGTGGTCTGCCCCCAAGTCTTCTTCTGACGAGTCCGTGTTTCTGGAGGCATTCGAGGCAGGCCCTTCTACCTCCTGGGTGTCCCCTCCAGCCAATCCCCTGGTGGACCTTATTACCACCAGGGCATGGAAGGATCCGGACACCGTGGAACCAATACCCAAGCGACCGGATAGGATTCTTAGCCCCCCCCAGACCGGTCACATTGGAGTAAGGGCCCCTCTGTAGATGCCATGTTGACGGCGGCAGCCACAAAGAGGGAATTGGCTCAGGAGAGTCCCTCAGTCCGTCCACCGAGCAAAGAGTCCCGTTTGATGGATCGCTTAGAGAAGCGAGTCTTTAGTTCAGCGACCTTCTCAGTAAGGTCTCTGAACTATATGGCACATGTCATCAGGATGCAGCGGGATCTTATCAAAGAATACGCTGCATCCCCCCCCCTGAGTCCATGTCGGAGGAGGATAAACAATTGTACTTCACCTGAATGGCCACTCTGAGATCTATTTCAAACACCTCTATGCGGCTATTGTCCCACGCCACAGAGGGAGCCGCTAGGGCCAGCGGAGCAGGCCTAGTCATGAGACGTCAGGCCTGGCTCCGTCATTGCGACTTTACGGAGCCCTTTAAAGCATCCTTCGCGAACGCCCCCCTTTGATGGTTCTGCCCTTTTTGGCAAAACAGTTTGCGAGACGCTTATCCAGAGCAAGAAGGGCGGGAAGACGTCTGCCGTCTGAGTCCGCTTCTCTGCTTCCCAGCGATCCTTTTCAAGGAACCAAAAGGGTCAGAAGAAGATGTGGTTCCAAAAATCACAACATTCCCAACCAGCTCTGGACAACCAGTCCTATCGTGGCAGAGGTGGACAGGGAGGACGTCGCCCTAGGGGCAGAGGGGCTCCGAGAAATTTCGGGTCCAGAGAACCTTTCTCTGAATGCCCCGCGCAGCAGCCCTGAGGGGTTGCCCGGCTGCTCCACTCTGGAGGCAGTCGGGGGGGGCGTTTTTCGAAGCATCTAGTGGCATGGGAGTCCATCACAACAGACCGCTGGGTGCTTCGCATCATATCCAGAGGGTACAAAATACCAATTCTCCATGTCCCCCAATCCAAGAACCTCCCCGATGTACCACCCGATCACAGGGAGGCCACAGCCGCAGAAATACAGCAGCTGCTAAGAAAAAGAGCCATCCAGCCCGTCCCCCAAGACCAGCTCTGATTAGGGTTCTACTCCAGGTTCTTTTTGGTGCCAAAAAAGACGGGGGATCTGAGACCCATCCTATACCTTTCCCGCTTGAACCTGTCAGTAACCAAGGAAAAATTCCGAATGGTCACTCTTCAATCTATCCTCCCCCTTCTGAGGGAGAACGATTGGATGTGCTCTATAGACCTCAAGGATGCGTATTACCACAATCTTAATGGACAAACGATCCAGGAGGTTCCTTCGCTTCCGGCTGGGAGCCAGTCACTACCAGTTCAGGGTCCTTCCCTTTGGCCTCACCACAGCCCCCCGGGTGTTCACCAAAGTGTTAGCAGTGATTGCGGCCCACCTGAGACTCCAGGGAATTCAGGTCTTCCCGTACCTGGACGACTGGCTCCTGACCGCACCAACAAGGCATCTACTTTGCTCAGTCAGAGACTTCTTTCTCCATCTAGCCCCACAACTAGGCATTACTATCAGTGTCGGCAAATCCCTACTGGCTCCAACACAGATCATAGAATTTATAGGTGCCAGAATAATCACCAGAGATTTGCGAGCCTTCCTAACTGCTGAGAGAATCAGGAATCTTCAACTTCATGTGCGGGCTATCCTTCATTCAGAGGCTTCACCAGCGGAATTGATCCTGAGGGCACTAGGCTCCATGGCAGCAGCGATTACACTCCTTCCATGCGCCCGTTTGAACGTGCGAGTCCTGCAATGGACTCTGTTAGTGCAATGGTCCTTCCTATCCCTTCCTCACCATCATCCCATTGCTATCAGCAAGGCTTGCAGAAGGGCGCTACTATGTTGGCTCCAAGCATCAAACTTCCATACGGGCCGTCCCTTCTGCACCTCTCCCCCTATCGCCATGGTGACCACGGACGCTTCCCGCCTCGGGTGGGGAGGGGCATTACTCAGGCAGGACAGTCCAAGGCACGTGGAACGATGCAGAGACCTCCCTGCATATCAACGTTCTGGAGATGAGAGCGGTGCTGTTGGTGTTGCAAGCACTTCAGAGCTTCCTCGCCGCAGGAACGATTGCAATTCACTCGGACAACATGTCAGTAGTCTGGTATATCAACAAACAGGGGGGAACCAGATCTTATCCTCTTTGCCGCGAAGCCATGAGAGTCTGGCAATGGGCGATCTCCAGCAACCGCTTTCTGATTGCAATGCACATTCCGGGGAGGACCAACATCCTAGCGGATAAGCGCAGCCGCACCCTTCTTACCCCCTACGAGTGGTCTCTCAATCCTCTAGTAGCGAAGCAGATATTCGCAACATGGGGGCAACCCTGCTGCGATCTTTTTGCATCTCCATCAAACGCCAAATGCGACAATTTCTTTGCTCTAATCCCCCCACCAGGGGAATCTCCAAGAGACGCTTTGGTGCATGCTTGGCCACCCGGTCTACTCTATGCCTATCCTCCTCTTCCAATGATGATACAACTCTTACAGAAAGCCTCGCGGTTGGGGAGCAAGATGATTCTCATTGCCCCATTCTGGCCTCGACAAATTTGGTTCCCTTACCTGTGGTCTCACCTTGTGAATCACCCTTGGATTCTAGATCCCATTCCGGATCTCATCTCCCATCCATGGGACTTGCCAACTCCAAACCTGGACAATCTGAAACTGACAGCTTGGTTGCTCCAGTTCCACTCCTAGTTAGGACTCCCGGTATCTCTTCACCAGTCAAAGCCATCCTCGTGGTAGCACATAAGCCTTCCACCAGGAAGGTATATCACAGCAAATGGAAACGTTTTTCCATCTGGGCGGAGCGCCACGATCTAGATCCCTTTACGGCTCCTCTTCCATCCATTTTAGACTTCCTAACTGAACTCTTTCAAGAAGGTGCTAGTTGTTCAACTGTCAAAGTGCAATTGGCAGCCATTTCTCATTATCATGTGGGACATGATACAGGACCCTTGATGTCAGCCAAATTGTGTAAAACCTTTCTCAAGGGTACCTTTTTACTTAGACCTCCTGTAAAAGAAGCCGTACCCCCATGGGATCTTACTTTAGTTCTTCAAGCCTTGACTGCTCCACCCTTTGAACCCGCTGCTTCAATGGATCTCAAATTCTTGTCATGGAAAACAGCATTCCTTGTAGCCATTACTTCAGCGAAAAGAGTGTCGGAACTTCAGGCTCTTTCTGTAAAGCCTCCATACCTGATTTTTCACCCTGATAGAGTGTACCTCAGGATCAATCCCTCCTTTCTTCCCAAGATAGCATCAGAAACCAACATAAACCAATCCATAAATTTACCGGTTTTCTTCCCTAAATATCAAAATAAGGGTGAATACAAGCTGCACTCATTGGATGTTCATAGTCTGCTTCGTTTTTATACCCATAGGACGGCTGGCCATAGACAATCCAACCAGCTGTTCATTTCCTTTGCCAAATTTAACTTGGGGAAAGCTATCTCTAAAGTATCTTTATCTCGCTGGATTTCCCAATGTATCCTGCTAGCTTATCAAGCCTCGGGTAGACCCGCACCAGAAGGAGTTCGTGCTCATTCCACTCGCTCCATTTCTACTTCTGCGGCTTTCAAGTCTAGAGTTCCTTTGAATGATATTTGTTCTGCAGCCACTTGGGCTTCATCTCATACCTTTATCAACCACTACAAGCTAGACCTGCTTTCTAGAGGGAGAGCATTCTTTGGCTCTGCGGTGCTTCATAATATCCTTCCATGATGGCCACCCAGGGTGCAGGTAGCTGGGGACTCTGTCCCACAGGTTGCTGACAAATGAACATTCCTACTTCAGATTTAGTGTACTCACCATAACGTTCCATCTGAGTAGGTAGTTCATTTGTCTGCAACCACCCCCCCCCTCCTTCCCCTGACCTTCTTGGATCTATTAGTTTTTAGATATCCTTTCTTGGATATATATGGAGAGGCAAACTCGATCTGAGGTCATGGAGGGTTAGCAGGGGATTATGGGTGAAGGGAGGGGCTAGGAGCTCGGATCCATTAGCTTGAAACACGTTGCCAGCTCGGATCCGATATCTGATCCGTAACCCACAGGTTGCAGACAAATGAACTACCTACTCAGATGGAACGTTATGGTGAGTACATAACTTCTAATTAATGTCAGGTCTCGAGCCACTCTAGCGCTTAACTGATTTGTCTTTTTCCAGATATCTGAGCATAATTAGCATACTCCATGCACTACAAAGTTGTTAAAAGCAGAAAGAGCTATGAATTAGACAGGAGAACTTGGCATTTGATTGTCTTCTAGCCATGTATTTGCTGGAAAAACTGGAGGTTTTGAGGTTAAGACTTAGACTGTGAAGGGGATTGCTGCATGATTGCAGGGTAGATACAGACAGCTGTGATGTGTGGAACAACTTTAATAAAGGAAGTAGCTAACAGTATGAACAGGTTGGTCCCAAGTCCAGTGTGCTTCACTGTGCTTGTTTCAGATGAATGAGGGAGTGGAAAACGGGATCTACCTCTTTGCTGATAGCACAATGTTAAGTGTGTTAGTGATTGATGGAAAAAGGGTGTGGGGGAAGAGTCTAAAGAAGGATTTGGGAAGGATGACCAAAGCAGTGTTGAAAGTGAGCAGGAAGACACATGGATTTATATTTCTTTTACAACAGGAGCAGTGAGCCTTTACTTCTTCTGCAGGTATTTAAAATTAACTTCTAGAATCAGCAGCTTAATAACAGTTATGAAGCTGCAGCCTTAAATTAGATGTTTCCATCACAAAATGTATCTTGTATTTATTTATGCAATTTCCTATAAAGTAGATGTTTCTACCTCAAAGTATATCCTATATTTATTTATGTAATTTTATGTAAACACTACAGTATTTTTAAGTACTAAATTATATATGTGTGTTGATTCAGTAATTCTCGAGACCAAGGGGTTTTATTAAATATTTTTCATACTTTGAGGTCAGTGTGTTGTATATCTTGATTACCAGTTTTAGCACTGGACCCAAGTAAGCAACACTGTTGCAGATGAGGTTCACTGTAGCCTGATGCAAAGTACTTCACTTGGGCCACACCTGCCCTGTGTTAAAATATCAGCTGGAGGAGTAGAGCAGACAAAACAAGACAAAAAGATGTGATGTTATTTATCACACATGGACGAGACAAAGCAGAATAAGGCAGTGGCAGCAGCAAGTAGAATACTGGAAGGTGTCCTTGTGGGATAGACTCCAGAAACTGAACGGTTATGCTTCCACTATTCTGGTCCCTAGTCAGTCCACACTTTGAGTTCTGTGTATTGTTTTGGAAGTCATACGATGCGGACATTATGCTACTCAAATGAGCTCAGCAGAAAGCAGTTAGAAGGATTTGAGGGATAGAGGGGAATGGAAATTTCATACCATACCTATCCACAAAGGTGGAAATTCTGTAGAGCTCTATAATTATAGACCTATTGCCATACTCTCTCTCCCTTCTCTAAAATTCTTGAACACTGTGTTCATAAACAAATCTTGGCCTGTCTCACTCAAAAAAAAACTTATCATCCTACCCAGCATGCCCCCACCACCACTACTGCACTTATTTCCTTTACAAACTCTATCACCCTAGCCAGAGACAATAAACTAGTGTCAGGCCTCTTCTTAGAACTCTCCAAAGCCTTTGACACTGTCTCTCACACCATCCTCCTCTCCAAACTGCCTCAACTCAACCTCTCCCCAACAACTATCTCCTGGTTTAACAGCTACCCCACAGATGGCAATCTGTCAAATGGCTCTCTGCTCTATCCCACTTTCTCCCCATCAAAGTGGTCATCCCGCAAGGCTCAATTCTAGGCCCCCTTTTCTTTAATATCTTTACTAACCAACTTCACACTTCTTGTCCTCAGTCATCCCTCATACAGTACTCAAACAACTCTACAATCATTTCCACTGCAGACAATCCCTCTGACCTGCACACCCCGACACAAACATATTTAAATCTCACTGAAAAATAGCTTACCAACAACCACCTCATACTTACCCTAAAAAGACTAAACTACTTCTCTTCCTTCCTAAATCCCGCTACCATCTTAAATCCTCCTTCTCCATCTCTTCCCTTAACAACACTAATATCACAGCCAATACCCACATCAAACTCCTTTGTGCAATCATAGACTACCAACTTAAATTTGACCTCTGTGTACATCACTTTATCAAGAAAACCTACGAAAAGCTTGGCCTTCTGTATAGAAATAAAAAATTCCTCACACCCAACTCCAGAATCTCACTAGACCAAGCTTACCTTCTCCCCTTACCTATTCTACAGCTCACAAATCTTAACTTACAGTCTTCACTACTCTCCAAACTCTAAACTACATACAACAAAGCAGCAAGATTTGCAGCAAATCTGCCCTTAAAATCACACCACTGTCGCTCTCCATACTCTCAACTGGCTTGAATTTCCTAACCAACTTATTTACACAACTTCTCATCATCTATTATATCCTGAACAAGCCCTCCTCCTGCCCTAACCTATCTTCTCTTGTCTCCCTCTATAACTCCCTCAATCCCTCAGAAGCTCTGACCAATGTCTCGTATAGATTCACAAACCTAAAAAAATCTATTGAACAGAATCTCTACAGCTACTTTCCCGCTCTATCATGGAACAAGCTCCCTCTGACCCTCAGATAAATTTCCAATGCCCATGAATTCAAGAAAACTCTTAAAAATGACCAAAACAGCACCTGGTCTTGTCATTGCAATCATCCCACTTGAGCCATCCTGTCTCTCCCCCATTACTCTCTTCCCTCTCCTTTCCTAGTCCTCCCTTTCCCCTCATCTTTCTATCACTAACCTCCTTACAAATGAAATGACAGTCAGCTACTTGTCACTGTCTTCACTTCCTAACTTCTGGATACATAATTCCTGTCTCCAACCTGCAACTGCCTTATATTTAATACCCTTACACACTGTTGTCCTATAATTTTGTGTATTCTTATTGGATTTTACTTCAGTTTGGTAAATTTATTACGTAATTGTACTGTGGAGCTTTTCTCCCCGGGCCTCCACTGAAAAAAGGCACTAGCCCAGTTGAACTATCCCGGATAACAAATGTCAAATAAATAAGTAAATATGACCAGAAACTAGAGCATTAGTAGCTCTTCTCAGTAGACAGCAGAACTAGCAGGAATGTTATATGAATACACAGTATTGTATAAGGGAGATTATAAAGGGGTAATCCTTAACATGACACACAAAGCAGGAAATAGGGTGGCACCCACAGCAGATTGTCATATCAGGGACATGTGAAGGGGTCATCCTTAATAAGACAGACAAAGCAGGAAGTAGGGTGCATCAGCAGATTGTAGTGACCAGCTACTTCCTGGATCTATGAAATTTCACCTTCATGGATAGGGTTAGTGATCTATGGAGTAGATTATAAGAATGAATGGAAGAACTGAATCTTTAGAAGCATTCAGGAGGGCAGTGGACAACAGCAGAACTAGTCATGAGAAAGGTAGGAATCGTAGAAAGGAAATGTTAAATGTACTTGAAGGACAGGCTAGATTGGGGTATCTTCTATACTAGTAAATATAAAATGAATGTGTAAGTAACCCCTGTTTAAGTAGCACCTTGTATGTTTAAAGGAAGTGGACACAGACTGAATGTAACATTACACAGACTATCATTTTTAAATTGTAAACTCAGGAACTTTCAGAAGCCTTTCCAGCTTCCTCTAAACCATGAAAAGGCCACCGCTGTTTTGTCTGTTAAAGTACATTGGCGTTTACTTGTAGTGTCTCTGACATTCTGAACTGCATATATTAGTGTATAGAGAGGAAAGAGTCCTATTTACGTGTAGTAATACTGAGGTAGCAGCTTCGGGGATGCTCTTCCTGCAACATTCATACTTGGTAAGGTCTTAAGAGCATAAAATGCATCTCAGAATGTGCCATACCATTATGTTCATGGTACACTATAAATGCAGGTGTAGTAGTACAGATTCTTCTTGAGTGTGTATTAGAAGAGTATGTTCCAACACTGATAGCTGAGTGCTTGGTTTGTACAACAGCTGCAGTGCATTAGTTACTCATTTCTGGTTTTAGGAGCAAAGTGATCAGTAACTTTCATTTCCAGAAGGTAAGAACTAATAAATGAACATAAAACATCAACTGTGGGTTCCAGTATGTCGTAAAATGCAATGCTCCTCATCTCCAGTATTTGAGGCCATGTTGTCCATTCACTTTCTTTTCGTTGTGGAGGTTATATTGATAGAATTATAATAGGAGGGATTATTATTACATCATTGGTCACAACCAGTTTCTAGCGTATGGATCACCATGATTAAACTGCGAAATTGGAGAAAAAATATAAATTTTTTTAACCACTTCCCTAGTGTGAGACCCACTTTCCTAGTGTGGACCCAATTTTGACAGCACTTAGGGGTGCTAAACAAAAGCTTACTATCTTCCAGTGTTGTAGCATTGTTACCTGGAGTGTATATGCATATGTGTGTGTGTGTGTGTGTGTGTGTGTGTTGTTGTTGTTTGTCTTTTGGCTTTCCCCGGTTAGGGGTCGCCACAGCAGAACTCCAGTCCGCTAATGATTGGCAGTAGATTTTCACAAACGCCGAGATGCCAGCTCGACGTTCAACCTTCAGCGAAAGCACTCCCATTTACACATGTCTTTCGAACGCCCACCCAACCGCGGGGAGGACATGCAGACTCCACACAGAAGGCACTCCCCGCACTCCAGCCAAGAATTGAATGGGAGGACCTCTTGCTGTAAGGCAACAACACTACCGCCGCACCACCGCGGATGTGTTATATTTATATAAATATATATTCATAAATATAAATATAAATATATATATATATATATATATATATATATATATATATGTGTGTGTGTGTGTATATAGTATATATTTACACACCCATGATTGTAATAGTCTTGAGTGTTTAGTTATCACCTGGTATCCGAGTTAGCTACAGTTGGCAGAGTGTGGGGGAGAAGGGGAGATATTTAGTGCGTTTTTGTAGAAAATGGAGACTGATGGCTTTTTTGTTATAACTTGGAGAGGCAATTTGTTTTTTTCTGACAGAGCCAGGTTTCTGTTGCAACTAAGATGTCTAGAATTTGTAGTGCTATACATGTATGTACTTTAAGGAGTTTGAAAAACATTATCTGTAAGCTGGTGTAGTATATATGAAGGCCAAGAAGGGTCCATAGCTGAAGTGGTAGCAATAAAGGAGCTACTGGGGATTTGCTGTTTGGTGCCTGAATATACTTAGTTGAGCCTGTGTTTAAGGGAATTAAGTTTTATGGTTATGGAGGTATGCTGGTACATGTAGATGCATTTTTACTTGACTTTATATTTAATAACAAATTAGATATGAGTGCTAATATAGGAGGGTTTGATTGGGAGATTAGGTATTTTGCTTGGAGGACACAACGTAATAAGAGTTTTTTGTTGGAATTGAGGGCAGTGGATGTTTGCAGGATGTTGGGTGTGCATGCAGGAGAAGAGGTGCTAGTATAAGGAATTGTAGTTGAAATGTATTGTTTCTGAAATGAAACTGATTTGAAGGATAGAAGATGTAGTTAACATAGGAAGAAGGAAAGGTTTATTTAGGGAAAGTAGAAGTTGAAATATACACTAATAAATTCAAGGAAATGTGATTATTAATTCAGGACCTGGATAAATCACTCTCAAGCAGTGGTAGGGAAATATATTTTTCCACAGAAAGGGAATAGTTGGTAGATTCATTTCAATGAGGATGAAGTAGAGTAGGTACAAGAACAGAACATATAAGAATGCAAGTCTTTATTGAAGCACTTTGAAACAGCATGAACATTTCTAATATGAATTAATCTTATGCTGTTTTCAGGGCTGGATATAAATACATACACTGTTAACTAGCATCAAAAACCTAACTGACGATGGTGAAGTGAATAGATTGGATGGACTAAATGCGTCCTTATTGACTGTCGCATTCTTTTTCAGGTGAGGACATTGCCAGCTTATTGAGTCAGACATAAAACATTATTCTTCCTTAGATAGCACTTGGATGTTAATTAAACCTGTTTGAGAGGTTTAAAGGCTAATTTTCATAGCTTTGCAGACCTCTTGAGAATCTCCCATAATTATTTCTGGATAGATTCAGCTGTTTCACTTTGAAATAATTAGTTGCATCTGATGTGACCCTGGTGTATATCATAAACATTATTGCTGCAGTGCATCCTTTATATGAATAGGATGAGCCTAGCTAGCTGCAAGGCATAGAAAAGTAGAGCAGTGATTATTATGGTTTACCCGATCAGTTAGCAGATCAGGCAGGTGCCTGTAAGAGCTAGCTGGGGATGATAGGAGTGAAATGTTTATTGGAGGAGAACAGTCAGGACTTAACAGCTAGGTCAGAGATCCCACTGAGGGCTGCACTGCCTGTGACTACAGTTGATGCAGTCCACCCACCCCAATCAAAGAAGTTATAATTTTAAGAGTCGTGGTGGTGGAGGGTAGACCCCCCCCCCCCATAAACTTTAGTGTTTTTTTTTCTCTCTTTTTTTTTGAAGCACACATTATTAAAAAAAATACAATTACTTCTTGATAAGTAAGAGGTATCACATTATAATTAAATTGCTGGCCAACGTCAAACTGGGGAGGAGCTTGCTACCATGCATTCTGATGATTCCTAAAGTAAAATATTGACTTTGGCTCTAGAGTCCCTGTTATTGGTAAGGAGGTTGATAGTACGGTGTAAGCTACCAATTACCTGTTTCTTGCCATACCTTAGAATTAGAATTCCAGTTGAAAAATGTAACTTTACCACAGCCACTTGGATGCAAGTTCACATGTATCAGCAGGTGGTGATGGCTTAGAACTGGAAACTCCTCAAGAAACTTCTGTTCCACACATGCAGGGATCATCGCTGATATTCCCACAATTTTAATAAGTATTGTTGAAAGATGGGGATCATTCTACTCTTTTTGGGATAAAATATAGGTGCAGCAGGCCAACGTTCATGATGTAGAGGGATAAAGTCCTCATTACATCCCAGATTTGATTGGTTGCTGGGATGACTGATGCAGCTGTCTGGTGAGGATGGACATGTCCATTCTTGTATGGATGGTGAGATGAAGCTGGCTGTGCACTGATACAATCCCTTAGAGGGGGGCAGTGATGTAACAGGTTCCCCATGCCATTGCTTGGTGGTAGCCTTCAGCATGGGTATATAGAAGTTGGCTCTCAAATGTGCTTCCCAGTGATATAGTTTGCATGCTGGCCATGGTTAAGGCTATTACAACCACAGTCATTGCTGAGATACCAGCAAAGCCGTAAAGCACCCTTATAGCTGTCTAAATAATGCCCCCCCCCCCCAGACAGATGTTATCCTTGTTCTGGGAGCAAGTCCTGATGTGTTTGAGCAAATGAGCCATGTTCAGTTTAGGGGAACTGGGTGGCTGACAGACACAGAGGTAAACAGCATATAGAGAAAAAAAGTACAGACCCATTAGACCTCTGAGGCCTATAATGGTAGTTGCATAAGTAGTTTGGGCTCTCCTTTTCCTCTCTTGATTACAGTCAATTTGCTGAAGAATATTTTGCTTATTCTACATCAGGATGTCTATATTTTCACTGATCTCTAGCCTGGCCACATCAGAAACTAAGCGAAAGAGAGTCCCCCTCCCTAGTTGAATCCTCTGGATCAGAGAGGAACAGAGCTGATCTGACCTTCTAGAACTAGCCATTTGTCCTTGGGCTTTCAGTATGGAAGATAAAGATGTCACTTACTTAGGTTGTTTGCCTTTTCTCCAGTCCATACTTTCCCGAAAATATTGCTGAAGGTAATAGAAGAAGAAAGCAAAGCTTGTTCTGATGTCTTCCAACTGAGCAAGACAAGTCTGGTTGCCCCAGTTAATGCCGATAACCACAGTAAAAATAGTCACACTTACCATGCACCGTGAGTTGCTAACTCAGAAGGGACTGTGGTGTTTCCCAGCGATGAAGCCTTGAAAAGCTTAAATTAATGTTTTAGATAGATTGCAAGGTAGTTCTTCATAGCCACCTCATTTCTTCTAATGAGTTTTGTAGATTGCAAGAGGTGAGAAGACCAGATAACCAGAAAGTCCTACGTTGCACAAGAGGAGTAGGTTTTCTTTTTGATGGGAGAAAACAGTATAACCAAGCCACTTGCATTATAGCACAGGTCTTGCACTGCCAATTAAAAGTATTCACTGAGGAGCTAGCATACTGTTCTATAAGGTGTGCCTGTAGGGATAGTTTACCTCTGCAGTATTATAGGGCATTCTGGATGTAGTCCTGTCGGAGGAGGAGGAGGTCATGACACCTTTACCTGGACCTCCATTAGTCAGCAGTGATCATTCTGTTGTATGATGTTGAATGGAGGGGTGGTAAAACTACAAAGATAGAGGATGTAGGGTTGTAGGAAGGTGGCCAAGGATGGGTCAGGTGAGTAGGAACAAACAGAGAAGGTAAACATGCTTTAGAGATGTGGTAGGTATGGAGTACTCAGGGTTGTGGTCAAGTGTGTAAGTGGAAAAATATGAAGGCCATTGTGACGTCCCTGCTCTGGGCCAGTAATCAAGGCGCCTCAGTCCTCACCACTGGCACTGTTGAGGGATGTTCAGTTGGAACCAAAATAGATGCGCACAGTATTTCCAGATGCAGCTGTTTGCACTAAGCACAATTTCCCTTAAGAGCACACAGGGAACACACTCCCATCTTGGGGCTGGGCCTCTCTCTCTCTCTCGCTTGCACCCTAAGCTTCAAATAAGACTCCCCACTGACACAGCTTTAGAGTCGAGTCTTCTGCCAAGTCCTCTACCACCCTCTCTGTGAAACCAGTGCTGTGAGTCTCTGCTCCAAATAGCTGACCCCACACTCTTTGAAATTTGATTTACACACACACACACACACACACACACACACCTACCTGGGAAAGGCTAGCACAGATTTACCAGCTATGTCCGGACTATAAGGTAGTTCCACTGCCACCAGCCAGCTACTCTGAGGTTTTTACAAGGGCACCCAAGTATACTGAGTGAAATTAATACTAATGCAAATGGTAGTGTTTGACCAGTGCAGCATGGCTTTCAGTAGCGGCCACAGTGTCAACAAATAAATATAAGTACTCTCAAAGGTTAAAATATTCTCTAAAATACCAGCCATAATGAAAAGTTTAAGTATATTTAATAATTAATAAAAGAACATGAAAATACTAAAAATCTATTTACAATAAACAAAAGAGTTTAAGTCACAGGAAATATTAAAAATAGCACCAATGGAAAGATTCACACATACAGAAAAACAGTACTTAACTAATCTCACTATATTTTCCTGTCTCATCTAGTATTAAAACATCATTTCAGTGTTGGATTACAGAATGACATCACATACATCTGGTCATCTGACTGGTTCCCACACTATCCCCTTTAATAGAAACTGAACCAGAATCTAGCATGTGTATGTCGTAATACACACACACAGCTTTTCTAAGATGTGTTATAGCATCTGGAAGCTAAAAAAAACATTTCAGAAACCTTTACCCTTCTAGGGTAGCAATTAGTTAACCCTGAAGGACAATACAGTAAGATTCCTAGTCCTGGTTTTTACAGACATTTTGTGTCTGGCTGCAGTCAGAACTGTAATTTAACAATCTTTATGGCCTAAACCAGGTAATTTAATTTCGGACTATTTTCAGCAGTTACAATACAGTCTGACATACAGGTGCACAGGTGCATTTCTTTTCTGTCCAGCAAGACCCATGGTTGGTACATTTTTTTTTTAACACAAGCAACTTTATAAATATGTTTTCAATACATGCACCTGTACAAATCAGTTAGGTATACAAATGACATAATTCTTTACAAAACCCCAGGTAGCTTTGCTGGCATAAGTTACACATCCACTGTCCTACTTCTGCTGGCATAGCTGGCAATACCTCACATCATTACAATCACTGTTTTTTTTTTTTTTTTTTTTTTTAACAAAAGACATCTTTATTAAATTATGTATGACATAGACAATCATTTATTTATATAAATGAAAACAAACCATAACAACAGAATTTTTGTTACAAACATTATACATCAGAAACCGTGTTAACATAATTGTAGCTGCAAACATTATACATCACTTCTAACCTATCCAGTCATTGCCAGTCAAACATTACATAGCTCATTTAGATCCTGTCTTCTTTTAAGCCTCGTTCCTCCTCTGCATATATTGTTCACACAATTCCCATTTTTTCATATGTAATTTGCTCCTAACCCTTTTTTAGAGATCCCGATTCCAGTTGTTTTATCCCTATTCTGCGTGGAGACATGCTTGAATGGGCGTACCTTCGTTGAAGGTTGTGCGTTAGGGCTGGCAACTCAGCACGTAAAAATCAACTGCCAGTCATTAGCGGACCGGAGTTCCGCTGTGTCAACCCTTAACCGGGAAAAGCCGAAAGACACAACAACTCTATTCACTGCTTGTAGTTTTTCCATTTCAAAGTAATTGCTTTTTTTGGCAGCCACCATAATTAGACTGAGCAAGGCCTTATTATGTCTAGGCAGTTTTGATTTGCCACTGTGGCTTCTTAGAACTTTGAAGCTTATAGTAAAAGATAAGGTCTACAAAATATGGAAAAAGTGTGAGGTGAGGAGGAGGAAAGAGGCACAGTACACTGAGGATGCTAAGGGCAGTAAAGGTATGAGTTAAAATAGAGCAAACAGAAGAGGAACAAATGTTTTTAGCTATGCAGCAGAAAAGAGGAAAAGAACAAACAAACCTGGCTAGACTGAGCAAAGGTGGAAGGGAGCTGATGGAAGACTGGGGAAAAACAAAGGTGTGGAATGAATATACTCTTAACAAAGGCAAGGAAAGGATGATGCTGTGCTGGGAATGAGTAAGGGCAGAGTGGAGAGTGTAATGGACAGACATGGGGCTGTAAAATGAGGAGGAAGAGTGGTAAAGCACATGACCCAGATGAGATGTATGTCAGAGTCTTAAGGAATTTAGTTGCTAGAGAGGGTCCTCTTTCTTTCAGATCTTTTTTTTTTTTGTTGTTATGGCATTTATACAACTTATATATTTAGCCTATACAGTGTGTTATGAAGACGATAAGCAAAGCTTAGCAACTTGAAAAAACATATGTACCAAATATTCTTAACACATGAAGTGACAGTCCCATTTACTCTTGCAGACATAGATCTAGTCACAAATCAGGTGTTATCTTAAGTACCAAGAAGGGTTGTTTTTGCACCAACAGATGCATGTTTATGTCTCTACTTACTTTGCTACACTTCCTGATGGATATGTGAAACTATTAGCCAGTTTCTTGAACAGATTGTTGTTCTACCTTCATTGACTGTGGAGTTAGAATAATAATGCTTAGTGTTAAAGGGGCTGGACCCTCTACCCCCAGCATGATGGTGTGAAGGTGGGCTTGTGTCCTCACTTCTTCTTCGTTTCTTGTATCTCTAGATAGTTGTCCTTGCATTCAAGTTCATCACACCTCACAGGCCTTGCACCTGTGCAGACTAGACAATAGTGCCATCTTTATTACAGTCATAGGTAATCTCAGAAAGATGATAAATCTATCCTCATTGTCTATAGGCACTGACCTGAATACTACACCAGCCTCCTCATGCTGTTTTGATTGTACATTATTTTTAATCTACCTACCCTCCAGGTACCATCTCATTCCATCTACTGCAAAGTTTCTCTTGTTTTAGGTTTCTTGTCTCACTAAAAATTGTGTTCTTGATGCAATGTCTCAGAATTACTATGAGTTAGGCACAGTGCTGTGGTTTTTACTCTCTAGAGTGGCACAGTGGTGCAGTAATTAACATTGTCGCCGCATAACAAGAGGTTCTCTGGTTCAGTTCTCAGCTGTGGTGCCTTCTGTGCGGAGTCTGCATATCCTCCCTGTGTTTGGGTGGATTTCCTCTGGGTACTCCGGTTTCCTCCCACATTACAAAGATGTGGAGTGTTTCTCCCCGGGCATCAGCTGAAAATAGGCTCTGTCCTAGTTGGACTTTCCGAGTTGACAAATGTTAAATAAATAAATAGTTTAGCTATATTCCTCCAACATTTGCTGATTTTCTGTATAAAGTTAGACCCTTTTAAAAAAAATGTACAGTATGAAATGACTGAGCTGTGCCTATACATTCTTCAGCCTGTAATATTTTATCTTAATAATTTAACTGCTTTAAAATGAGCATTTTGCAGTACATAAAGTATAGGACATTTGTATACACACAGGGTGATGATGGCACAGTAATTAGCACTGCTTCTTTACAATACTTTGCACAGTGGGCAAGCCAGTCTGTAACTGTCTGAAACTAAATTGTAGAACAGTGTGTTTGTGCTCACGTTATCCACAAGTATTTTCATCAGGTGCTCTGGATTTCTGCCACATCCCAAAGACATGCTGTAGGTAAATTGGTAATCTGACATATTGCACATGTCTGCATACCATATGAGAGGGAGTGGTAGTGTGCTTCCTGAGTTGGGTTAGTGGCCCTTTCAGGATTCTTGTTTCTTCTTTGCACCCCCTGAATGCTGTGGTAGACTCTGGCTTCTCTACAAGCCTGAACTGAATTAAGCAGATAGTCATTAAAGTGAATGAATTAATTTACAATGTACAAGCAAAACAGGAAGCAAAATAGTCACATAAAACAAGAGTCAGGACAACTAGGCTTTTAGGGAATGTCTAGAGGTGGACTGTGCCTGTAATATCTGGAATCATTTAGTTATTTTAACTCTCGTTTTGTCACAGAATCACAAATTTTACGAGAGACATTTCAAAATTGAGTCAAAAATCATGTAGACCCCTGAAAGTCAGACAGTTAAGAGGTAAACTTGGAAATGGTGCACCATCTAAGAAACAAAACCTCTGATGGATCATTTTTCATGGCATAGAGGGAGGGAGCCCTGACTGAGACCCAGGCAGCCAGAGCTTGATTAGCAGCTCCAGTGCTCAAAGAGCCAGGTGGGGGATTTAGGATTTCTGCTCACAACCAGGTCCTTCTCACTGGAGGCTGGTTGGTCATCCTAGTCATGGAGCAGGCTACCACTGCTCACCTCACCACCTTCGTCCTTGAATGTGAACAGCAGTATCACAAGAAAAATACTGAATGGCACTCCTTTGAGAGGGGGACACTTGTAAGGGGAACAGCAGGAATTTGCCAGGATACAGGAGAGGGAGTGAAAAGGGATCAAGTCAGTGAGGTCAGCAGCAGCAGGAGGGTATGGGGACCATTAAAAAATGATTAATACACTAACGTTTTAGTCAATCTTTAACATGACTAATACACTATAGCATTATAGTCAACTCTTAACTGCAGACTCATTTTCTAGGAGGTTTTCAAGAGAATTTAAATACATTTACGTAGGAACAGATCTCCTTACTTTTGCAGAGCTTGGTGCTTTTAATAGAATGTTGTAGTCTGATTCCAATTACTTTGTACTTCAGTGAACATAAGCTGCTTTGACATTTCTGATTAAGCAAGTAATTTTACTGGTGCTTCGTCGTCCTTAGTTTTTTTTTTTTCCTTTTTCTTTTTTAATCAAGATACTACTTCCCTGTGTTTAGCAGTATTAAGTGTTATAGTATGTATCACTTTCCTTATTGGTTTTCTATCTTCCTTAGCATTGCTGGGTTGTTTATCACGAGTAAAATCAAATGCTGTCTTAATCGATGTAAATTTCTCAGGCAAGTTATTTTGCCATATTGAACTATGTTTTCTAGTTTGCATTTGCATCTAGACTGTTTTCTTTGCACTTACAGGAAAACATTTCAGAAATGCATAACACAGAGTTCCACTCCAGGCAAGGTCTTTTGACAGCAAAATCCAAGTACTTTTGTGGGATAGGAAACATTACAAAATCAGTACATAATTTTTAGCCTGCAGGTACCACTAACATGCTGAAGATTTCAAACATTACATCACCCTGATACACAGGGTTTTACACGGAAATGAATTGCTTTGTTTCAGGAGGATGTTGCAGATATATCCATGTTCTCTTAATTAAGTAGGGAAATGTAACATTTTCCTAGTCAGTGTTATTACCCCAGAAGGGATTGCTAACTGGACATGATTTAGTCACAGACGTATGACATTCTGGTATAGAAAGGATAACGTAGTTTTCTTCAGTGATTGGTATGCGCTCCTTTTCATCATTTATTATTAATGCATTGTTATAGTCTCATGTGTGTTGGGGTTGGGTCGTAGTTGGTACTTTTGAAGTCTCATTGTGCATGACATAGAAGGTTATGATTGGGTTACCAATCATAACCTGGTTATTATGTGTTAGAGAAATGGATGCCAAGGAATTCACCTTGTGAGTGAAGCTTAGGAGGTAGATTTTGTCATCAATGTCGGGAACACACAGTAAGGGGTTATAATAGATGAGATGATCTTAATTTTTTTGTACTGAATGGTGCTTTATCTGCTCTATGTACTACTAGTTAGAGAAAAAAAATAGCTAAATGTTTTCATGGCTTTCAAAACCTTAAAACATTTAGCGAGTACTGTCAGAGAGGTAGTGTAATATAGTCGGTTACATTTAAACTTACCTTCATATCTCTCAATTGTCTAGCTTTTCACAGGACATCCAGATTATTGCTTCATACGTTTGGTGTCTTCCTCATAAAATATGTGGTTTTTGGATAAACCAGTAAGGCTTGAAGTCAGTAAAGAATAACAAACATTTGAGTTTGTGTTTGCATTCTTCAAGTTATGCTGGTGAACACACATCCTGTTGTTATATCAACACTCTCAATTTTTTTTTACTTTCACAGAAAGTAAGGGATGTGGAAGAGTACGGACAACAGGCAGAAACAAATGTTTTGTTCTGCCACTGCCATTTGCTAGTCTGTACAGGCAGATTTTACAGCCTAGCATGGGACTCGACCTTAATTTTCACAGGGAGAGTGTAACATTTGTTAGGGTCAGATTGCGTGCCAGGCTGACTGTTAACTGGTTTGTTTTTCTCCGAATAATCAGTGCACTCCATGCTCTACAACTGAATTGCAGATAGCACATGAGAACTTGACTTATCCCCAGTGGCCTAATGGATAAGGCATTGGCCTCCTAAGCCAGGGATTGTGAGTTCAAGTCCCATCTGGAGTGATATAATCTTCGGGTTGGGAGGGTGGCCTAATGGTTAAGGTGTTTGCCTTGCAAGCACAAGGTGCAGGGTTTGAGTCTCACAAGGGATAAATGGCGAGACTTAAAATGGCTCGCAAGGGCAGTTAGCTTAGTAGTCTATGAACCTTGTCTATTTATATTGTAAAGCTCTATAATTTTAGTTTGGACGAATACCGAACTGCCATACTTAAGATTGCTCACAAAATTTGACTGTTGCTTTACATCACTCTGAGTGTTTGAGAAATGCACATGTCAGTGTATCATGGACTTAGGGACAGGACAAGCAGGTCCTGATGCACCACTTACAAGAATTCTACATGTAAGGAAATATTTTTCTTCTGTACAGCAAGCCACATTTTTGGTCAATCTGGTCACAGTGTTTGTTTTAAATTCTTAATTTCTGGAAACAGCCACATTAGAACTGCAGAATTAGTTTGTCACATACCTTTTTGCAGTTCAACCCCCCCCCCCCCCCCCCCCCGGACATGAATAATGTGAACATTAAGGATTGCTTCTCTTTCATGTAGACAAACTGAACAGAATAAAGGTGCAATGCTTAGCGGTGCATATGTGTGTGTCATAATATATATATATATATATATATATATATATATATATATATAGAGAGAGAGAGAGAAATGTAGATATATTTATATATGTATGTGTGTACACACACACACACACACACATATATATAATATATATATATATATATATATATATATATATATATATATATATGGGATTCGTACTGTTCCCCGACGGCACTTCTGCCAAAGCAGAAATCAATGAACATACTTAACCAATAGTGCTATTCACCGAAGCAGCACTTTTGGATACGTATGCTCGTTGTGCTGGTCGCACTACGGTGCGGATAAGGGAAAATTCCCTTTTCCCCACTGTAGTGCGACCTCGGAGTGAGAATATTAAAGTAGGGTGTTGTGGGGGGCATATACTGCATAAAAGTAGATTTTTTTTTTTTTTGTAACGCACTTTAATGAAAGCGCTTTTTCGGTGAAAGCGCTTTCGTTAAAGTGTGTTTTCTTTATTGTGGATTTGGGATGTTGAAGTTTCATTCAACAGTCCTAGCCTAGATCCTTATATATATATATATATGTGTGTGTGCGTGTGTATACATATATATATATATATATATATATATATATATATATATATATATATATATATACACACACACACACACACACACACACACACACACACACACACACGTATGTATTATTGCAGGTGTATGTTGTGGAGTAGTGACTGCTGAGTCAGGGGGGAAAAAAAACTCTGCTGCTGATATAACATCTGGTAGTTGTTTTGCATTCAGTAAAGGGTGTCAGGAAATCAGAGAAGGGAACTGCAGAGATGTTCTTCATAAAGATCACTGCTACATTAGCCTTAGCTATATGAGTTATAATATGCTTGCAGGCCAGCTTCCAAAGCTTCAGGGCATCTTCTACGCACCTAAACCATTAGTCACCTCTTGCTTAGCTGACTAAAATAGAGATTTGGCTGCCTTTCCTTCAAAGCTTTCCTGTGACTGAGTGTTTCTCTTGCATGCTTTCGTGGATCAGTGGTTGGCTAACACTCTCCATTGTTGGACAGATAAGTTCCCTTTGTGGAAAAAAGAAGTCCATGTTTACTTTTTGTGGCAGAAGTTGTACTTTTTCTGTGAAATAGTATGTTTTAAACTAGGAAAAAGTGTTTTTATTGACAGTCACGTAACTTTTTCTTATTTTAAACAGGAGACTTACTGTTAAACAAATGTCTTCCCACAAAAGTTAAGTCTTAAATTAAGATCAGCTTCTTCCTTTTCTTGAAACAGTCTGCATCTGTGCCTTATTCTGTTATCTGCAATGACTCCATTACTATGCAGACTTTTCAAGATACAATTGAATGTCTTTTCTGTATCATGTATAAACCTTAAAATGTGTTTGTTCGCAAGACTATGTATACACTTGTAAAATGCAGTTTTTTAACACTGTTCACTAGGCTGTGTATACACTTGTAAAATGCTTTTTTCCCCCACATTGTATATAGATTATCTACTATGTATCCCTTGGAGCTTTTCTCCCTGAGACTTTCCTGGTCAAAAAATGCAGTAATTAATAAATAAATACCATTTCCTTGGTTCTTCCTTACTCCAGCCACAAAAAGAAGAAAATGAATAGACAGCCATTGCCACCACAGCAGGCTGCTAAAGTGCTTCAGCCACAGATGGGTGACTTTGCTCTGGCCATTCCTGTTTCTTTAGATCATTCATCTTATTCCTTGGCTCCCTCTGGTGTAGTCCCCATAGCCACCATGGGCCAGAGGTTATACATGTGCTGTGTGTCTGTTGGAGTTCCCTTGGTAGGCAAGAAAGAGAGACACACATTCTTAGCAGTCGTGGGAGAAGGGATAGGGAATTAATCTCTGCCAATCCTGATGGTTATTCCTATCCCTAGAGAGCCTTTTTTACTGGCAAAAATGGGTCTCCTCCTTTCTGTCAAAAAGAATCAAAAGCTTAAGACAAAGATCATCTGTTTCAGTCAGTTTGGACAGGAGTGATTTATTGGGCTTAGCTCATGGTTTAGGTCTGGCTGCTGACACAGGTTTCTTTATTTTCTGTAGAGGTTCATGCATTTGCAGCACAAAGTCTTGGTGAAGGAACAGATTCTGTTTTGTCATCACAGATGTCTGATTCAGCTATGTCAACTACAAACAAGGCCGTGTCCCCAGCTCCAAGTCTTCCTAGCCGCTTCTTAGTCAAAGCGGCTCCATCGGGTCGGGTATCTTTCCCCTTCTCCCTATCCACTCTGCCGGAGCTGTCACTGGAGTCCGCACCATTCCTGCCCTGGTTCTGGATCTACCTGACTCTGGTCTGGCAAATGGGCTCCTTGTCATCTAAGTGACCCTCCAAGTTCCCGTTGATGGCTTTGTCTGTCCAGTTACCAAGAGCAGTGGGCAGTATCAAATATTCTGACTTGGAGCAGTTGATAAGGTTTTTTTTTGCGGACTCAGATGCAGTTAGGTCTTATCTCTTCAGATCTGGAACCAATTCCTGGAACCTCCTCTCCATCTCTCTGGTTTCCTCCCTCGGCTCCTTTGGACACAAGGTCTTTGGGCCCAGCTGCATTTCCAGCCTTTGTGTTGTATCTGATGGACTGGCCAGCTTTGATTCTGGCTCCTCCTTGGTTTTGACAACTCTGACTACTTCAGGGCCAACAGTACCTCAGAACAGTGGCATCAAGGGTGGTGTTTCTGATTTAGGGTCGAATGTTCCAGCTTCAGTTTCTTCCCTCCAGCTCAGAGCTGACATTCAGCATTTGACAGCTCGGCTCCAATCTTGACGACATAGAGAGGAATAACTTCCATGGACTCAGGTGCATCACTAGTATCTTCAGGTACTGGTGTCCTTGTCTATGGGGGGTCAGCATCTGCTTATGCCTTCGTTGTGGAGAGGATGTTCTTCTCTAAAGACATGGGTCTGGTGTCCCCAGCCAGTGTTCTGTCTCCTTTCTTATCTAGACCCTTGACCAGTCATCAGTCTGCTCCTGAACAGCCTCTATGCCATTTGGTCTCCAGTCATTTCCCATGATGGTGCTTCCTGCCTTGTCTTCCTCTCCTCCAGCATCACTGGAGCAGGAGGCCACAAGTAAGATGCAGTGGAAGAGAAAGCCCCTTAACTCCCCAGAGGAGTCTCTCATGGAGATTACTGACCATTGTGGGTGCTGGACCATCAAAGCTCCTCTGTCTGGAGGAATCTATTTTGGGATGCCTTCAACTTGGGCCCATCCACTCTTTGAGTGGTTCCCCCTCCGGACGTGCTAATAGACTTAATGTCTCAGAAGGCATGGAAGGAAATAGCCATCATGGAGCCCATTCCCAAGAAGCCTAATAAAATTCTTGCTTCACCAAAAGACTGGTCACATTGGAGTAAGGGCCCAGCCATGGATGTGATTGTGGTGGCAGCTGCCAAAAAAGAAATCTCTGAGGAGAGTTCCTCAGTCCATTCCCCAAATAGAGAACCTCGGGTTTTGGAAAATTTAGGGAAGCACTCGTATGTTTCAGTGTTGTTAGCTCTAAGAGCTCTTAATTATTTCAAACTACACTATACTCCAACATGATATGGTGTCTGAAATGTTGAGGAATGTTAAAATGCAGCAGTCTCTGGAGATTCAAAAGATATTGTAGACTCAGTTGTCTACCCTGCTGTCGATCGCCAACATTTCCATGAGGCTTATTTCCAGTGCAGTCAATGGAGTGTCCCGAGTGGCTGGCTTTGGCATCACTATGCGTTGTCATGCTTGGATGCATTTATGTAACTTTGCAGATTTCTTCAGGGCATCCTTTACTAAAGGCCTGTTTGATGGCGCTTCCTTATTTGAGCTCAAAATTAGGCATACTCTAACTAGAAGCGAGCAAGAAAGCAAGACTGTCTGCCATAGGAGTGCATTTTGTTATCTCTCAGCAAACCTTTATGAGGAATCAGAAGAGGGACACACATCTCTTGTTTTATAATGTCTCAGCAGTCTTCCAAGAACACTCCTCAAAAAGGTTCATCCCAAGGCCGTTGGGGGGAATCATAATTGATGCTACCCACCGGTCAGGGGTGGTCTGCAGAATTACGGCTTCCTTGGAGCCTTTTCCGATTGGCCCTTTCAACAGCCTTGATGGGTTGCCTAACTGTCCTGCTCTGGAGATGGTCAAAGGTCACTTGGCTCTTCATCCAGAAGCTTGGGAGGCCATCACCTCAGATCCGGGGATGTTATGAGTTGTATCCAGAGGTTGTACTGTTCCATTTTTAGAAATGCCAAGGTTCCTTTACAAATGTCTCCCAGATGTTCCACCCCCTTCAGATACTGCAAGGCAGCATTAGACATTCAGAAGCAGCTATCAGATCAAGTCATCCAAGAGGTCCCACCAGAGCAATGAGGATCCAAGGTCTACTTAAGGTTCTTTTTTGATACCAAAGAACAAGGACTTCAGGCCTACTCTGAATTTAAGCAAATTTAATCCCTTTGTGAACCAGACCAAGTTCCGGATGCCATGGTGCAGTTTTTTTTACTTCTGCTAAGGAAAGACAATTGGATGTGCTCTATAGACAACTACCATCATATCAAAAAGAGAGGCGATCCAGGAGGTTTCTGCACTTCTGGATGGGAGCCAGTCACTAACAATTCAGAGCCCTGCTATTCAGTATCACCCCGTAGGTGTTCAAATCATGGCAGTGGTCACAGCCTGGCTGTGGCTGCAAGGATTCCAGGTCTTCCTTTATCTAGATGATTTGCTCCTTACTGCCTCTATAAGAGCATCAGTTATGACCAGGGACACCATACTCCATTTGTGCTACTGGTTAGGCATTATGGTCAGTTACCCAAAGCTGAGTCTACAACAGGTTCAGACATTATAGTTTGTAGGTTGCCATTTGGATACTGTCAGTCAAATTGCCAAGTTCCTGAACTTCAGAGTGATCAGCCTTTGATCTTAGGCAGTATCAATTCTTGCGCTTTCGAAGCCTCCAGCTCAAGCAGTCTTAGGAACTTCTAGGCCACATGGTGTCTTTAGTAGGGTTGGTCCCTTTAGACAGTTATCATATGAGGGCTCTGCAATGGACCCTGGCAATACAGTGGTTATTCTTGACTCATCTAATGGATTTTAAGGTAAGACTGACAAAAGTATGTCTTGACCAGATTCGATGGTGGTTGCAGTCTCCAATAGTGACCAATGGTAAAACATTTGTCCTTCTTTGCCAGGGTTACCATTAATATCTTCCTTCTTGGATGGGTGGGGCATTTTGAGAAGAGGATGGCTCAATGGTCCTGGTCTTCCATTGAAGCTGACATCCACATCACTGTTCTGGAGATGAGGGCTGCCCTCCCGTTACAGGCCTTTCAGGATGCACTTCCCAGCGGTGAAATTTCATTTGAGGCAGACAGTGTCAGTTGTCTGGTATCTCAACAAGAGGTGGGGAACATGTTCCTATTTTTTTTTGAGAGGCCATGAGGGTTTGTTGATTTCTAGTTGTGATGCATATCCTGGGTAACTCCAACATTCTAGCCGACAGCCTGAGCAGGAGCATTCTGCTTCCTTGTGCATGATCTCTGAATCCGAGAGTAGTGGTTCAGATTTTCCAGTGCTGGGGCACTCCTTGTGGCTTCCTCTTTACCTCCCTATCCAGCACCAAGTGCAGCAGCTATTATGCCTTGGTCCCTCCCCAGGGATGCTCTGCTACATGCCTTGGCCACCAGGTCTCCTGTACACTTATTCCTCAGTTCCTCTGATCGTGAAATTTATCCAGAAGGCAGCCTGCTGTAGAGCAACAATGATCCTCAAGGCAACTTTCTGGCCTTGTCAGGTGGAGTACCCTTTCCAATGGCCTCTTCATCGGTACCCCCTTGGGTTCTGGATCTCATTCCAGATCTAATATCTCTTCCAGTGGGTCTGGATCCTCCCATTCTACAGTCCGTCAAGTTAACCTTGTACTTTCTCCTGTTCTGTTGATGGTGAGGAATCCCAAGCTTTCCGATACTGCAGGTACATATCTTGTCCTAGGCTGAAGAGCATTCAACTAGGAAGGTGTATTCCAGTAAGTGGAGATGTTTTATGCTGTGGGCAGGATCTCAAGGGCTCGATTCTTTTTCTGCCCCTTTAGAGTCCGTTCTAGATTTACTTGCTGAGTTGTTTTATTCAGGCTATTCTAGTATTTTCTATGATTAAGGGTACAGTTCGCAGCTATCTCTAATTTTTATGTCGGCAGGGATAATGTTCCTCTGGCTGCTCTCTAGATTTCCAAGGCTTTTCTCTTCTTTTTGTTGCATACCCCAGTTTGAGATCCAGTCTCTCCTTGGGATTCACTTTTTGTATTGCAAGTCGTTGTAGGCCCTCCTTTCGAACCTTTGGCTACTTCAGACATGAACTTGTTGTCTTGGAAGACCTTATTTTTGGTGGCTGTTATTTCAGCAAGGGGGGTTTCAGAGTTACAAGCTCTTGACTACTCTCCTCTTCATGGGGTTTTCCACAAACAGAGGGTTTCTTTCCATATGAATCCCTTTTATTTGCCTAAAGTGGCTTCAGAGAATAATCCCAATAGCTCTATTCACCTTCCTGTGTGTTTATCCCAATTTTTCCTTCAAAGGTCAATACTTTCTGCATTGTTTGAATGTGCACAGGCAATTGAGATTTTATTTGGACCAGACCAAAACCTTTATAAAATGCAGCCAGTTATTTGTTTCCTTTTCCTGATCTAGGTTGAGTAGACTTGTGTCAAAAAATGACTTTATCCCAGTGCCTGTCAGAGTCTCTCTCTTTCCGTACACCTTGAGAGCCAAGACCTTGCCAGAGAAACTTGAGGGTCATTCTACCAAAGTTATGGCTACTTCTGCAGCTTTCTTTTGTTGAGTATTCTTGGATGAAGCTTGTGCAATGGCTACTTGTATGGGCCACCGAACTTTTGTTTCTCATTACAAGCTGGACATTCAGTCAAGATCCAGATGTTCTTCGTGTTTCACTGTTGCAGTCATTACATTTGCATTATCTACTTGCAGGTAGCTCTCAGTCGGCCTGATTAACAAAGTCTTGGGTCTTGCATCGGTTCCTGTCCCTTCTTCCATGATGTCAGGTCATCAGGGGTATAAAACATGCAGCCGACGCCATTACATCAGTCTTTCTTGCCATGCAGTGCCTGAAGCAGAAGCAGTTCGCAAGTGCCGGTCGGCCGACTCCTGAAATTTTCGTTTTTGAGTTTCAGAACTGAAGTCTTCAACTAAAGCTAAGTACCCCGTTGGGGAAACTTTTTCTTGCTCCTTACCAATGTCAGTACAAGTTAATAATTGCATTACTTGTGGAAAGCAAATACCTCATAAAGATTTTAATTCGTACTGTATTCCTTGCCTAGGCCCTGACCACAACGTACCTTGCTGTCGGTTT
The DNA here is from genome assembly GCF_019279795.1 of Protopterus annectens. Taxonomy (NCBI): domain Eukaryota; kingdom Metazoa; phylum Chordata; order Ceratodontiformes; family Protopteridae; genus Protopterus; species Protopterus annectens. Next base: position 1,418,911,892 of record NC_056743.1, read on the forward strand.
TGTGCTTTATTTAATCAGCGCACTATCCATCGTCGGTATATTTTCCCCTCTAAATATTTCGGTTCTTGGTTTAATTATCCAGAAATGTCGTCGGTTAGCCATCCGACTACCGGGATTCCGAAAAAACGCTAAGATAAAGACAGAGACAGGCCGCTGAGGTCCAAAACTGCTGACGAGGCTTCTCCTAAGCCAGTCGCCAGTTCGCCGGTACTCAGTGAGGCACTTTCGCAGCCCCTGATACCCTCTACTTCTGATTCGCAGGCCTCTACTGAGACCCATTCGGAGTCTGGTATGCCGTGAAATGCTTCAACTATGGAACCCGCGGATGTCTCTACCTTGGATGGGTCTGGAGCCGCTTCGCAGGCAATGGCTTCTGAGGGTGTATTCAGACCTACGGACTTGCATATTAAACCAAAGCCTCCTTCTTCACTTGGGCCTAAATCTCGAACCAAACCTGAAAAAACGATGCCCAGGCCACATGCTCTGGCCTCTTATGCCTAAACAACAAATTATAAGAATGGCTGAAGATTTAATAACTTTAATCAGGGGTAGCCAACCCCCTCTTTCTAAGGGGCCTAGGACTGAAGTTGTTTATGAATCTTCTGACCAGGATTCTGTTTTTTCTGATTCTTCTGATGATCTGGATTTGCCCTTATCTCCTTATGAGGATTCTGATGCAGAAGACTCCATTCCCTCTGCTTCCCCTCCAGAGGATTTTTCTTTTGGGGAAACCTTGCATACTCTAAGGGAGCATTTCCACTGGGAAAGCCAGGATGTTTCTGATTCAAAAACCTGACAGATACTACAGGGTCCCTGAGTCACACAAGCTCCTTTTTAAAAATCCTATTGCGGATCCAGAGACTATTTCACAGGGTCCCAAGGACATTAAAGCTTCTACTGCTAAAAATCCTACCCCTTCTGATAGAGACTTCGGGGCACTGGATAGATGGGGTAAGAAAGTTTACACTTCTGCAGCCTTGGCCATTAGGGCTTTAAACTGCCAATTTCATATGTTAAAGTATCAGCAACATATTATTGGATTGCTTAAACAGAAAATGATGTTGATTCATGACTGTGTGGAAAATAAAGAATTACAGGATTTAATGCATTCTGCTGAACAAGTTGGAAAACATACTTTGCAGTGTGGTTTTGATTCATTAGAGGCCTCTTGCAGGGCTGCTGTTACTGGGTCTGTGCTCGGAAGGCATGCTTAGCTAAAGGAGCAATCCTTGCCTGATCATGTTAAAGCTAAATTGTTGGATGCTCCCTTAAATCAGGACCGCCTGTTTGGCAACAAGGCTGAGGAAGTTCTTAGATGGAAGATAAAGCTAAATCTATGCAAACTGTTAGTTTTATTACAAGTTCAGCCTCCTAGATTTAGTAGGCACTGGCCCTCTAAGAATTGGTCCTTTCCAGTCCCTTCCAGGTCTTCTCAAGCTAAACCCAGACACAGCAAAAGCCCCAGGTTTCATTCCCAGGGGACACACAGGACTAAGCAGTGGGGGGCATCCACTTCCAAATTGGGGAGTAATGAGACTCCCCCCTATGGTAAACTGTCTCAATTGCTTCCGTTTAAAATTTCCAAGCACTTACAAACTGACTGCCCCTTTGGGGTGAAAGATTGCCCTTTGGGGTGAAAGATTGCCCTTCATGCAAAGAACTGGGAACTCATTACCCAGGACAAATGGGTTTTAAATATAGTGTCTCAGGAATACAGATTTCACTTCCACACGTTGCCAACAGCAAGCGGTTGGCTGGACCTACACCCAAATCAGTGGGCAGAGGCCCAAAAACAAGTACTTTCTCTGTTAAGCATGGGGGCTATTCAACTGGTACCAGAAGAGGAAAATTGACAAGGTTTCTGCTCGAGACTTTTCCTGGTACCCAGAAAAGACAATTCATGGCATCCTATCCTGGACCTGTCTACTCTAAACACCTTTTTGGAAATTCCAAAATTCAAGATGCTGACTCTTCACCAGTTACTTCATATGCTAGGCAAAGATGCCTGGTTGGCAACACTAGATTTAAAAGAAGCATACCTGCACATCCCAATTAGGGAATTTTGCAGAAGATACCTGCACTTCAAAGCAGGCTGCACGCACTGCCCTTTGGCTTATCTACTGCTCCCAGAGTATTCACAAAGTGCCTAGCTCCAGTTATTGCATTTTGCAGGCAAAGAAATATTCAAGTATACCCATACCTGGACGATTGTCTAATTCAGGCAGAAAGCCAGGACGTAACTTTGAATCATCTGGCCTTTGTACAAAGGATTCTAACTTGTCTGGGGTACACCATAAATGAAAAGAAATCACACCTGGTACCATGTCAACAAATTATATTCCTGGGAGCAAGCTTGAATACAACTTCACAGATGGCTTACCTCACTCCAGAGAAACAAATTCATTTGACAACTTACTTCAAAAAAGTGGCCACAAAAGCCCGGCTATCTACAAGACAAATACTGCAAGCCTTGGGGTTCATGGCCTCCTGCATTCTTCTAATTCCATATGCAAGACTGCATATGAGGAAACTACAGTGGTATCTAAAAAGCCTATAGTGTCAACATTCTCAGGATCTAGAAGCAATGATTCCGTATGCATGGGGGGCTCACCTGGCAGGGAAGTGCATTCAGGGCAAATGGAACCCAAGTCAAATGCACCTGCATATCAATCAAAAAGAAATGTTAGCTGTGCAGAATGCTCTAACAGCCTTCAAGGACCACATTCTTCAAGGACAACTTATGGTAAAGGTGGACAACACCACTGTTATGTGGCATATAAACAAGCAGGGGGTACTCATTCTTACCCCCTCTGCAGACTAGCCATGGTATTGTGGAACACAGCCTTGAGCTACCAAGTGCACCTACAAGCTCAATTCCTGCTAGGAAAATTAAATGCACTGGCAGACGGACTAAGCAGAAACCTCATGGACCCACATGAGTGGAAACTGGAACCAAGGATTTTCAACGTGTTGACAAACAAATGGAGGAGCCCAGATATAGACCTGTTTGCTTCTCCCCAGAACTACCATTTGGACAAATTTTGCACAAGGACTCCCCACAAGCAAGCCTGGAAAGTGGATGCTCTGTCCTTCAGCTGTAAAAACTTATCAGTCTATGCCTTCCCCCCTCTGCCTCTGCTTTCCAAAGTACTACTAAAAATCAAACAGGACAAACCAAGTATGATTTTGATTACTCCAGACTGGCCACGCCAGCACTGGTACCACCTCCTGCGCAATGTGTCACAGTTATCCCCATGGAACCTGCCTCAGACTCCTTCCCTGTTGTCTCAGCAGGAGAACCAGATTCTGCACCCTCAACTTCTAACACTGAACCTTGTAGCCTGGCTAATTACATAATCTCTCCTTTACCATCCCTCAGTAAACTTGTGATGGATATCATTTTAGAGGCAAGGTGGCCTAGTACTAGAAAATCTTATGCTGAAAAATGGAAAAGATTCTGTGCCTGGAACCAATCTCAAGGGATGAGCACATCAGCGCTTAATTTACCTCAGATTTTACAATACTTAATTGAGATGCTTCACAAGGGCCTGTCTTTTTTCCTCCATTAAAATCCATGCCTCAGCCATTTTAGCTCATTATAGTACAGAACCTCCCCCCTTCTCTCATCCACTGCTCAAGCAGTTCCTCAGAGGGGCCAAAAATTTGAGACCACCCAGGAGAGCTCCAACCCCAGCCTGGGACCTTAACTTTGTTTTGGAGAAACTCACTCTACCCCCTTTCGAGCCAGCTACTACTGCAAACTTAAAATTTCTTTCTTGTAAAATAACTTTCCTTTTAGCACTCACTTCAGCTAGAAGGGTATCTGAATTACAGGCCCTTATGGCAGTGGAGCCTTTCATCATGTTTCATGCGGACAGGGTGTCCCTCAGAACCAATTCATCCTTCATGCCCAAGGTGGTATCCAGTGCGGCTCTTAATCAGTCTATTCATTTGCCAGCCTTCTTTCCCAATCCACAGAACAAAGGGGAATGGATACTGCACTCCTTAGATGTGCACAGACAACTTAGATTCTACTTGGACAGGACTAAACCTCAAAGGAAATCTGAACAACTGCTGGTGGCATTTGCTGCAGTGGCAGTGGGGAAGGCTATTTCAAAGCAAAACATTTCTAAATGGATAGGCCATTGCATTAATTTCTGCTATAAGCACCATGGAAAACCTACCCCCCAGGGGATCAGACCTCACTCCACCAGGGCTGCATCTACCTCTACAGCCTTTCTCAGAGGCGTCCCTACAAGGGACATCCTAGAAGCTGCTACCTGGAATTCTGTGCATACTTTCACCAAGCATTATCATTTGCCAATTTTCTCTAAATCCAGAGCTGGCTTTGCCACTGCAGTCTTGCAGGGCCTTATAGCTGGTCCTAATGCTATCTAAATTCCTCTTCCCAACCATAGCTTTGGGAATCTACCCAAATGCAATGAATGCAACAGTAAAACACGAAGAACATAGTACAGTTATGTACACTTACCATAAATGTAGATGTTCGAGTGTATTCACTGTTGCAGTCCTGGTTACTCTCCCTCCAGCCCCCAAACTTCTTTTGGCTGTACCTCTACTTTCCTTTACTATACTTAAAACCCTTTTTGGTGTATTTGCTTTTTTGTTGGAGGTATATCATTGTACTTTTATATTTAATTGCTCCCCATTAGGGAGGCACCTGACATCTGGGGCAAGAAAATCTGATGTAATGGCATCTGCTGCATGTTTTATACCCCCTGACGACCTGACGTCATGGAAGAAGGGACAGCAACCGATGCAGGACCCAAGACTTTGTTAATCAGGCCGACTGAGGGCTACCTACAAGCAGATAACCCGAATGTAATGACTACAACAGTGAATACACTCGAGCATCTACATTTATGGTAAATGTACACAACTGTACTTTCTTCCTTTAGCTCTACCATGTTATGGGATATTATTCCTTAGTTCCTCACAAGGATTTTTACATGACTGGGGACTCTGTCCCACAGGTTGAGGGCAGACAGAGAAGACAACATTGGATATGAAAATGATGCACTTACCATAACAGTAGATCTGTGTTGTCTGTCTCCATCTGGTTCAGTCTTCCCCCTCTCCTGTTCCCACCTTTATTTTTGGTGAACGTCCTTATCTTTGATAAGCAGGCAGTAGAGGTAATCTTCTCCTTATACTTGGAATCCCTCATGTAGCTTAGAACTTGTTTTAGATGAGGCAAACTCCATCTGAGGAATTGGGGAGCAGGGGATTATGGGTAAGGGAGGTGGAGCCTGGCAAGTTGGAAGTCTGAAGGATTTGGCTGGTGTCTGATCCAAGTCACATTTGATAACCCACAGGTTGAACCTGATGGAGATAGACAACATGGATCTATCTTTATGGTAAATACATAACTTCTTTATATAGCTTTTCAACACAATCTCACTCTACAGGCATCTTGCATACTGTCAGAGCAAAACTGTGCCGCAGATAAGCTGAGCAGGCCAAGGACAGGCCCCCCACAAATGGAAATTGAATCAAGGGTCTTCCAAAAATTGATTCTGCTGTGGGGAACATCTCAAATCAATTTCTCTCTACTCACAACACTCATTTGGCAATATCTGCTCCAGGACCATGCAGGAAGGACTGCAAATGGATGCTTTTTCTTTTCCTTGGACATGATTGTTCCTGTATGCTTTGCCACCCTTTCCACTAATATCCAGGGTCATTCTGAAGATTCAGGAGGAGACTCCAGAGGTCATTGCCGTGATTTCTGTTTGGCCCAGGCAACCGTGTTTTTTTTTTAAATGGCCAGGGACAATTGCCACACGTTTCTCTCCTTGCACTGGAAGATGTCATCTGTGCGGTCACGGAAACTTGGTTCAGGGCTGCGGAAAGCACCCCTGCCTTAACAGGCTACACCTCATTCCACACATTACAACCCCAAAATGAAGTCGGGAAAACTAAGGGTGGTGGAGTCTGACTTCATTAAAGACAGGCACACCTCCAGACTGGTTTGCCAGCATGATGCACTGGAGCTACTCCAGGTGAGACTGACAGTTGGCAAGACATCCATCCAAGGTATAGCCAACTGTAGCCCCCTCTCCATGACTCAGGACACCCCCTCCTCTTAGCTGGATCTGATTGACTCCATCAAGGTACTCCCTAACACCCAGATCCTTGCTGATTTCAACTACCCCAATATAGATTGGGTGAACTATTCCTGTACTAATGCACTCACTCAACAATTCCTTGACTTCATCAGTTCTAATGCACTAGACCAGCTCGTCTCATCCCCCACAAGGGGAGATAATCTGGACTTGGTTCCATGGTCAACTGCTGCACCACTCCCATAGTATGTTCTTCCTTGGTGAGATCAAATCATTGGACTGTCTTGTTCGAAGTTTCTATCCATCCCAACCCCCCATCCATAATCAAGCTAAAAACTTCTCAAAAATTGACTACAACCTCTTGAGAGGTTATCTGTAGCTTCACCCCCCCCCCTCCCTTCAGAGCATGCAGGCAACTATGCTAAATAATACATCAATGCAGTATACAAGCACCTGTAGAACTGCATGGACTCGGCCATACCATCAGAACTAAAACTTGTTCCTCAAGGAAACACAAACCTGTTTGGTGGACATCCCCTATCAACAGGCTTTACAACAAATGGAAGAAACTGTTGTTCAAGGGTAAAAAGGAACAAATTCCAAATTGGAAAACTACCTCCTTAGCCTCAACAAGCAAATTAGGTCACGAGTGAAAACCTCCAAACCCAATAATGAATTGAAACTAGCCTCCAAAACAAAGGGAAACCACAAAACTACCTTCAGTTACATCAGGAACCTCCATTGCAAACCCCAGGTTTGTTCTGAATTGGTACTTATCAGTATCATTTACACTGATCCTGTTGACTTAGCCAACCGGCTAGGAGATAGGTTCAGCAAACTTCATCTCCCTGTCCCCCCACAATGGCCCTTTTGACATCCCTGATACTTGTCCCGCACCTCACATCTGTGTAGAACAAGTGTTAAAGGCCCTATCCATGGCAAAGAACACAGCTTCCATGGGACCTGTTAGTATCCCAGGCTGTATTCTGCACCATCTCCATCAAGAACTATCTTCGCCATTGAGCACCCTGTTCAACCACAGCCTAAGTACAAGCTTCATTCCAGCAGAGTGGAGAACTGCCATTGTCATTCCCTTGCACAAAGGAGGTTCCACTACTGACCCTGGAACTATTTCCCCATTAGGTTGACAACTCTGATCTGTAAAGCCATAGAGCGTATTATGGATGTCATAAACACGGACATAGGCAGTCTCCAAGCACTTGACCCCATCCAGTTCAGATTCATCAAGGGCAGATCTTGCCTGCGGAACCTGGGTGATTTCTTTGAGGCTGTCACCAAGGCTCTGGATGAGAGAGTCAGTACATACTTCTTACCTTGACTTGGCCAAGAGCTTTGACATAATACCCCACTCAGGCATCATCAAAGCTAACACAACTTGGTGTAAATCCTTATCTCATCAGTTAGGTAGTTAGCTGGCTCACTGACAGGACCCTCAAGGTCAAAATAGGCACCTCCACCTCTGACAGCAGACCTGTCACTATTGAAGTTCCCCAGGGATCTCTCCTGGGACACCTACTGTTTGGTATCTACTTTACTTTTCAGAGGTCCAGGCAAAGACAAAAGGCCTGTAGATGACCAAGTTTGTGAAGGACTGTACGTTGGGTGCTGTCATTGATTCCCAAAATTATGTTAACATACTGCAAGAGGGTCTCACACCAATTAATGACTGGTGCCAATGTCATGGCTTCAAGCTAAATGCATAAATGTATCATCATACCATTTGGCAAAAACAGGGCCCCTACTGATTACAGCATCAATTGCAACCCCCTAAACACACAACCTGTGGTGAGAGACCTGGGTACTTAGGTTGATAACAATCTCACATTCGACCATCATCTAGTGGCAGTGGTCAGAAAAGCCTTTTACTTGGCTCACATCATTAGTAAAGGGATGGCATTCAGAAAAAAAGGAGGTTATTACCTCTCTGTACTCCTCCCTCATTAGACCAATAATTGGGTGTAACACCCCATTTGGTGTGTACCTCTCTAAACATCTGCACCAACTGGAAAGACCACACAAATACCTCACAAAGGGAATCCACGGCCTAAACACCTCTCCTATGCGGACAGGCTCAAATCACTATCACGCTACTTGGTATCATACAGATTGCTCAGGGGTGATCTGTGTTTTGCATACAAGGCAATCTTGGACCCTTCCCTACTAGAGGTGCTCCATATCCGTAAATCTTAACTCCTCGCACATTACTCGCTCAAAAGACCTGAATTTAATATGCAACATCAACAAAACCTGCTGGAGAGACAGGTTTGTCCCCCAGAGACTGCTCCATCTCTGGAATAGACTTCTCAGACATGTCAAACAGAGTACCTTGCTGACCCTCTTCAAGTGCAACCTTGATGAGTGGATGGGAAACCAAAAATTTGTCCCACGGGTTCCACCTGTGTCCCTCATTGACAAGGGGTGACAGGTGCTGACTGAGGTTTCTTTTTGGGGATAAACTTTTGTCTGGGCTTGTAAGGGACCCAGGGCCACTAGCCTAGTAACCTCCTAAGATCCTATATATATATATATATATATATATATATATATATATATATATATATATATATATATATATATATATATATATATATATATATATATATATATATATATGTGTGTGTGAGTGTGTGTGTATGTGTATATATATATATATATATATATATATATATATGTGTGTGTGTGTGTGTGTGTGTGTGTGTGTGTATATATATATATATATATATATATGTGTGTGTGTGTGTTTATCTATCTATATATATATATATATATATATATATATATATATATATATATATATATATATATATATATAAAAATCAAAATACACGAAACCAAAAGAGGGATTAACTTTCCTGCATCCAAAGTCGCTATTAATAATAAATGAGTAATCCACATGCAGGTCGGAAAACGGCCACAAACTCTCTTGAATACCAAAGATACCAAAATAAAAATGATCTCTTTGTAGTCCAAAAAAAGGTTTAATAGCTAGCAAAGTAAGCGCTTTCACCCGAAGGCTTTATCAAACTTCAACGCTATCATTAAAATACATATGCCGTAAATACAGACAGATACAAGCTGATAGGTTTAGTCCAAAATTAAAATCAGGTGCATCAATTAATGACATCACTAAATTACATTGTAAAAATTTTTTAAAAACACTTACAAATATATATACTGAAACCCATAAAACCACACAATATATAAAAATATATAATAAAAGCCTTTTTTAAGGGTTATATATTAATAGTATGATTAACTATCATGGTCTAAATTATCTTTTCCTACGTAATAAAGGCTTCACTTGTACCTTGTCATTTAGACCAGGAACTTTATCTGCTCTAAACCTAATTATCCATCGGAGCTCACATTCTTGTAGGTAGGCATCCACATCACCACCCCTGATACTAGGAACCACATGCTGTAATACATTAAATGTAAAATGATGCTGTGCTCCCATTTTCTTAACGTGCTTTGCAAGTGCATTATGTTCAGAGCCAATCCGTATATTATATATATGCTCCCTTATGCGCTCTCTCAGCTGTCTGCACGTTTTCCCTATGTAGAACGCTGTGCAGGAAGCGCACCGAGCAATATACACTACATTTGAACTAGTACAACATGTGCGAGTTTTAAAATTATACTCAATATTAGTTATAGGATGTAAAAAATTCATCCTAGTATCTACATATTTACATTGATTGCACTGTAAGCAGGGTAAGGTGTTATATTCATTACTCCCTGTAACTTGTGATTCAGCTATGGATCGATTACAGAATTTACTTTTCAAATTCTGTTTGTTTTTATAAGCAAAACTAGGATTAGATCCTACTACGCTAAACAGTTCATCATCCAGGCTCAAAACTTCCCAGTGCTTCCTAATACTATCCCTAATCATGCCTACATCCCTTGTAAAATACACAGGAATCCTGACAGCTTCTGTTTTAACCACTGGTTGTGCATAATCAATTCCTTCCCAATCAGAAAAATAGGGTTTAGCTGCATCAGATCTAAGTAGATCTACAGTTTTCATATTTCTATCTATATCGTGAGGATTATAGTGCCTCTCTAAAAGTCCATTCTTAAGCGCAGATATTTCTTGGGAGTAACCTGCTGGACAAGGATTGAGCCTAGATGCTCTCATGAACTGTCCCTTCATTATATTTTCAAACACAAATCTAGGGTGCATGCTATGTCGATGTAGAAGGGTGTTTCTAAAACATGACTTCCTATGCACCAATGTGTTTAATAATCCATTCGGTAATCTATTTATGTTAATGTCTAAAAAAGATAAACTCACAGTAGAGTAGTTCAACATAAATTTAAGAAATCCTGTAAGCTCATTCAAATTGTTAAGAAATGATAACAGAGATGCCTCGTCCCCTTTCCAAATGAGGAAGAGGTCATCTACAAAGCGCCTATAGTGACCAACATTATCCTTAAAGACAGCAAGGGGAAAAATTCACAATTTGAATGAGCTTACAGGATTTCTTAAATTTACGTTGAACTACTCTACTGTGAGTTTATCTTTTTTAGACATTAACATAAATAGATTACCGAGTGGATTATTAAACACATCGGTGCATAGGAAGTCATGTTTTAGAAACACCCTTCTACATCGACATAGCATGCACCCTAGATTTGTGTTTGAAAATATAATGAAGGGACAGTTCGTGAGAGCATCTAGGCTCAATCCTTGTCCAGCAGGTTACTCCCAAGAAATATCTGCGCTTAAGAATAGAGTTTTAGAGAGGCACTATAATCCTCACGATATAGATAGAAATATGAAAACTGTAGATCTACTTAGGTCTGATGCAGCTAAACCCTATTTTTCTGATTGGGAAGGAATTGATTATGCACAACCAGTGGTTAAAACAGAAGCTGTCAGGATTCCTGTGTATTTTACAAGGGATGTAGGCATGATTAGGGATATTATTAGGAAGCACTGGGAAGTTTTGAGCCTGGATGATGAACTGTTTAGCGTAGTAGGATCTAATCCTAGTTTTGCTTATAAAAACAAACAGAATTTGAAAAGTAAATTCTGTAATCGATCCATAGCTAAATCACAAGTTACAGGGAGTAATGAATATAACACCTTACCCTGCTTACAGTGCAATCAATGTAAATATGTAGATACTAGGATGAATTTTTTACATCCTATAACTAATATTGAGTATAATTTTAAAACTCGCACATGTTGTACTAGTTCAAATGTAGTGTATATTGCTCGGTGCGCTTCTTGCACAGCGTTCTACATAGGGAAAACGTGCAGACAGCTGAGAGAGCGCATAAGGGAGCATATATATAATATACGGATTGGCTCTGAACATAATGCACTTGCAAAGCACGTTAAGAAAATGGGAGCACAGCATCATTTTACATTTAATGTATTACAGCATGTGGTTCCTAGTATCAGGGGTGGTGATGTGGATGCCTACCTACAAGAATGTGAGCTCCGATGGATAATTAGGTTTAGAGCAGATAAAGTTCCTGGTCTAAATGACAAGGTACAAGTGAAGCCTTTATCACGTAGAAAAAGATTATTTAGACCATGATAGTTAATCATACTATTAATATATAACCCTTAAAAAAGGCTTTTATTATATATTTTTATATATTGTGTGGTTTTATGGGTTTCAGCATATATATTTGTAAGTGTTTTTAAAAAATGTTTACAATGTAATTTAGTGATGTCATTAATTGTTGCACCTGATTTTAATTTTGGACTAAACCTATCAGCTTGTATCTGTCTGTATTTACGGCATATGTATTTTAATGATAGCGTTGAAGTTTGATAAAGCCTTCGGGTGAAAGCGCTTACTTTGCTAGCTATTAAACCTTTTTTTGGACTACAAAGAGATCGTTTTTATTTTGGTATCTTTGGTATTCAAGAGAGTTTGTAGCCATTTTCCGACCTGCATGTGGATTACTCATATATATATATATATATATATATATATATATATATATATATATATATATATATACACACACACACACACACACACGCACATACACATGCACACGTTTGTGCGCGCGTATGTATGTATATATATATATATATATATATATATATATATATATATATGGGTCCTGTTTGTGTTGTTGAAAGTATGGTTCATCGAACTGTACTTTATCGAACACACTTTAGCAAAAGTGCATTTTGTAGAAAATGCACTTTCGCTAAAGAAAAAAAAAACATGCAGTTTGCATTACCGTTAGTTGTACATTAATGTATACTGTTGATGTACAACTAAGAAAACTCCTGTTGAGATCGTGGTGATAAGGGAATATTCCCCTTTTCCCACTGTAGTGCGATCTTGGAGTGAGAATAATAAAGTCGGGGGGGATCAACGTACACTGTTGATGTACAACTAAGAAAACTCATGTTGAGATTGTGGTACAGTGGTGATAAGGGAATATTCCCTTTTCCTCACTATAGTGCGACCTCGGAGTGAGAATAATAAAGTAGGGGGGTGGGGGGGCTTGCTCCCTGCATAATGCTGTTTAGTTTTTTTTTTTTTTTTTTACATTTTCCTGCTTTGTTTCGCGATGCACTTTCGCAGAAGTGTGTTATCTGAAATACTGTTCAATGAACTGTATTTTCGATAATACAACATAGACCCATATATATATATATATATATATATATATATATATATATATATATACACACACATGTGTATGTATTGTGTGTGTGTGTGTGTGTGTGTGTGTGTGTATATTTATATTTGTGTGTCTATAATACACATACACATACACACACACACACATATATATATATATATATATATATATATATATATATATATATATATATATATATAGATATATGTGTGTGTACACACACACGCACACACAGTGGATATAAAAAGTTTACACCCCTGTTGAAATGCCAGGTTTTTGTGATATAAAAATGAGACCACAATAAATAATTTCAAAACCTTTCCCACCTTTAATGTGACCTATAACCTGTACAATTCAATTGAAAAACAAACAAATCTGTTGGGGGAAAAACTATAAAAAATAAAAAATGTACAATATGCTGCTTGCATAAGTGTGCCAACTCTTAAACTAATACTTTGTTGTGTGTGCACACCCTTAAGCTAATAGGTTTCCACAATCACTCATGAGTTGCATCTGACTATTAAACAAACCTGTGAGTAGCTGTTACAGTCGAGCAATTTTGCTAGGCAGGTGGGAGATGGAAGTAGATTGACATGTCTTTTTTTTTATTCCTTTCACACACTGCACACACACTCCTAAGGACAATTTTAATGTTGCCATTTTTACCTACTGCAGGTCTTTGGGTGGGATATGGGGATATACACCATAGTACCCAGTGAAAATCCCATGCAAACACTGGGAGAACATGCACTCTGCACAGATGGCTCTCTAGCTAAGAACAAAACTGGAGCACCTCTTGCAGTGAGGCAACAATATTCACTGCACCAATTAGTTCCTGTTTCTGTGTGTGTGTGTGTGTGTATGTATAAATATATATATATGTGTGTGTGTGTGTATATATATATATATATATATATATATATATATATGTATATATATATATATATGTATGTGTGTGTGTGTGTATAGATAGATAGGTATATATATGTATGCTCACAAACTCTCTTATATATGCTGACACAAATGCACATGAGAATGTCTGTCTTCCTATACTTGTATGCTTGTATACATCCTGCCTAAATGCATATGGTAAAGAATTGATATTTTCCAGTTACTCTTTTGCATTATTCTTCATAGGTTCATAGGTAGGTACTAGGCTATTGGCCCAAGGGCCTACATAAGCCTAGCCAACAAGGTTCCCTGGCTTACGCCACCCAAGAAAGTTATTTTCCTGTGCCACTGTCGAACCGACACACAGAAGTGATCCCCGGGGTGTATTTCCAATTTCCCATCCACTCATCAAGATTTTTCTTGAAGAGTGCTAATGAAGAACTTTGCTCGACATAGATGGGTAGCCTGTTCCAGTGTATGGGAAGTTTCTGGGACAGGAATCTATCCCTCCAGCATGTCCTATTTATTGTGGTGACAAGGTTTAGGTCCCTAGAGCGTGTAGCTCAGAGGGATTGGGATTTCTTTAGGTGTAGCATGTCCAATAGCTCTGAGTTTGACATAGCTTTATATGTTAGGCAGAGATCACCTCGGAGTATGCGATATGCTACGGAGTAAAGCTGTGTAGTTTTTTGAGGCGGTCAGTGTAGGGCATTTGTTTGAGGCCAGTAATCTTCTTTGTGAGGTACTTCTGTGGCCTTTCCAGCTGCTACAGATGTCTTGTGAGGTACATTCCAAAAGGGGCATTGTCCTCTATATTGGGTCTAATGAGTGTCGAGTAGAGAGGAACAATGACCTCTTTTTTCCTGGATGAGAACCCTTTTATGATGGTGTGCCACGTAGAAGGACTTCCCGAATACTGTGGTAATGTGACTATCAAAGGACAGACTACTGTCCACCTGGGTTCCAAGGTCTCTTATCACATATTCGGTGTTAAGTAGATTGCTGCCTATGTGGTAGTTCGTGGGTACAGAATTTTTACCAAAGGGGATGACACTGCACTTTTTGGCACTGAAAATGAGGCCATGGCTCTGACACCAGGCATCTGTCGTAGCGAGGCTTTCTGTAGGATGTCCACATCATTTGGGGACTTTACTGTGGCTCCTAGTTTGAAGTCATCTGCGAACTTCGTTAGCCAGAGGCCTTCTGTGTTGGCCTGTACTTCAGAGAAGTAGATACCAAACAGGAGAGGTCCCAGGACGGAACCCTGTGATACTCCACTTGTCACTGCTTTGAGGTCAGATTTGGAGTCTGCAACTTTTACAGTGTGGGTTCTGCCAGTGAGCCAGATGGCAACCCCATCTTGTGACATAGGGATTTATACCTAGTTTAGTGAGTTTAGCTATAATTCCAGAATGGGGGATGATGTTGAAAGCCTTGACGAGGTCAAGATAGGCAGTGTGAACCACCCTACTCTCATCTACCGCTTTGGTGACTGCCTCAAAGAAGTCGATCAGGTTCAGGAGGCATGATCTGCCTTTCACAAACCTGAACTGGGTGGAATCCAGAGTTTGGAGGTTACCAATGTCTTTGTTTATGAGCTCCATGATGATACGTTCCATGGCCTTGCAGACCAGGCTCGTCAGGCTAGTAGGTCGATAGTTCCCAGGATCAGTAGTGGCTCTCCCTTTGTGGAGTGGGATAACTGTTGCTGTGCGCCATTCAGTGGGCACAAAGCCTGATGCGAGGCTATTATTGAACTTGGTGCTTAAGTGGGGAGCCAGTTCGTTCAGAGGTTAGTGTAAAACGCAGCCTGGGATGTTGTCCGGTCCCATGGATGCTGTGTTTTTGGCTTTAGAGAGTGCAGCTTTTACCTGCGTAGTTGTGATTACAGGGACTCTGCATTCTTCCTGTATAGATATGGGCCCTTTAGGGGGTGGCGGGGGGTAAGGTTAGCACTGAACCTGCCAGGATGTTGGCAATATCAGTTGGTTCTGTAATTTTCGTGCCGTTGTGCGTAACTCAGAGCAGATCTGGGTGTTGCTATTGAGATTCTTGACATAGCTATAGAATGCTTTGCGGTTGTCCTTATAATTAGTGGCGATTTTGTTTTCGTAGCTAGCTTTGGAGGATCTTATAAGGGATCTCAGCTTCTTACTGAGGCTGAGCAGGGAGCTCCTCCACTCATGGGATTTTACTCTCTTTTGCAACAGTTTCTTCCTTCCTTTGTACAGTTTGTTTATGGCAGGGGACCATCAGATTGGCTTCCTTTTTTGGAGGATAGCGTCTTGGTTCTATTTGGGATAGCACGATCCATGCACTCGTGTAAGTGCTTATAGAGTGCATTTGTGTAGGATTCAGCAGTCATAACTGTATTGTCCAATTGTTTGGGTGTCATGAAGTTCACCACTTCTGTCTTAAGAAGCATGAAGTTGGCTTTGGAGAAATTTTTTACTGTGGTTTCCTTAATGGGGGGTGGGGGCGGGATGTGGGTATCAAGGGTGATTAGCTTATGGTCTGATCAGACCGAGGAGATGACTTCAGGTGTGGAATACCGGTCACTCATGTTGGTAATGACTAGGTCTAGGATATTGTTACCCCTGGTGGTGGTGTGGATAAGTTAATCCAGAGCATTGGAGTTTATGAATTCCAGAAAACATTGAGCTAAGGAGTTGGTACATGAGTAGTTTTCTCAGTTAATGGTGGGGTAGTTGAAGTCACCCTTTATTAGAGTGTTTGGTTGAACCCTAATATTTTCTAGTACATCAAGAAAAGAGGAGTGGGAATCCTGGGGCATGGTGGGGAATCTGTAGCAAGCTACAATTTGGATTGCAGTTTTGCCCAGAGTTAGTTGCACTTGGATAACCTCGGATGATTTATGCTGAGCAACTAGCCTGGAGGTGTGGATATCCTTAAATGAATATGGACACACCTCCGCCGTTGGTGTTTCGGTCCAGGTTACATGGCCAAAAAGTGTGGTATGAGTTATAGCCTGGTAGTGCAGGGGTGCTCTCTGGAGCCTTGAATCAGGTCTCAGTCACTGCACAGATATCGATGTTCTCCATTTTAAGGAGTGCCTCGAGTGAGTGCATTTTGAGATTTAGACTTCTAACATTGAGTAGCATTACCCTCCGTTTTTGCTTGCCTGTTCCTGCTACAGTGGTGAATTTGTCATTTGAACCTTGCCTAAAAAAGGCACTATAGGGGCAGCAAGAGCCTTAGCCAGTATCCGGAGTCCCAGGGGCAACAGGTGCAGGCTATCTGTGGCAAAACATCGTGATCTGTCGACCATGTCATCTCAAGCAGACAGATACTGGATCCCCTTAGAATGATACCAGAAGCTTAACCAATTGTTGAAGTCAATCATTTTGTCCTTGTACTGCGGTATTATTCTGGGCGATGGCAGAATGCTACTCAGGGCTAGGGTCATACCTGCCTGGGCTACAAGATCGTAGAGCTTTTCCATGTCTCTCTTCATGTAGTCCAGGGAGGTACGTTTCAGGTCATTCACACCAACATGGACAATGACAGAGTCATATTTGTACTTGTTGTGGAGTGACCTGAGTGCGTGGGTTATGTGGCAGATCCTGGCATCCGACAGGCAGCTGACAGTAACCTTCTTTAGCCTGGTGAGTGGGACATCAGTGTGCCTGACTATAGAGTCACTTGTGACTATTGTGTTGGGTACATTGTTTTGCCTTATTGGTTGTGGTTGAAAGGCAGACTGATTCTGTGGGCTATGTGTCATTTGGGTTGTGTTGGGGGATGGAGGTTGCTTACATTTCTGCTTTGAAGGTCTCTGTTGCTTAGACAGATTATTATTGAGAGCCTCCGCGAAGGTTTTTGTGTTAATATGTGTGGGTTTTGGTGGTGTAGATTTAGTGAGACTATGTGATGAGTGTGGTGTGGTGCAAATGTTTATCTTCTCCTATGACTGTCAAGTTCAGTCTTGGTTGGAGAGAGTTTTACCTCCAGTTTGGCTAGATAAGTGCATCTCTCACAGATTGTAGTGTTTGGTGGTAGGAGGAGAGGGTTGTCTGTGTACATGAGACAATTTGTACATTGCCTCGAGATGCCCAGATTCACCAGATAGACAGGAGAGAACACTGGGAGCTGACCCTTGGACATGCCTGAATAAAAAACTATTTTCCTCTAGATAAGTGAGGAAAGTGAGTACAAGAATTGTTTTTCTCTAAGCAAATGAGAAAAGTAAGTACAAAAACTGTTTTCCTCAAGGTAGAGGAAGGTTGACTGCTATAGTAATTTAGTAGCTTATTTAGTGGATACAAGGTCTGCACAAGTGCTGAACACGAATAAGCAAATTTAAGTGCTAAAACTAAGCATCTGTATCTGCACGAGACGAGTTACAGGACAGAAACAAGTGCAAATGCAGGCTTTCAAATCAGAAAGTTGAGAGAGATGGAAGAGGTTGCCCAAACTGCCAGTAACTACAATTTCTGGGCCAGAACCACTCCTTCTGTGGTAGACAGGTTACGTAGTGCTTACCACTCCCACTGATAGGCTAGAAGGCTTCCCTCCAACACAGAAAGGCTTGGGGGGCTCAGAAGCTTACATACAGTCCTGGATACAGCAAATCTCTGGAGCACTAGTTACAGAAAAGGTAGGAAACAGGCTTACATTTTTTTTATACAGAAAAGTAGCTAAAACAGTAGTAAAAACAATTCACATGCAGTGCAAGGTAGCACACTTGAGTATGTAGCAATATTAGACCAGACACAGTTTAAAACTCTAGAACCAACAAAATATACTCAGCTCTGTATATTTGCAGATAGATTGGAAAGCAGTCTCTCAGAACAGGGAGACAACAGTTTCAATAGAGATCTAAGCAACAATTAACAGTACAAACTCTAAAACCAAAAAAATATACTCAGCTCTGTATATTTGTAGATAGATTGGAAAGCAGTCTCTCCGAACAGGGGGACAACAGTTTCAACAGAGATCTAAGCAACAATTAACAGCACAAACTCTAAAATCAACTTCTTCCCTTTTAAGCTTTACAGTTCTAACTGTTGTATTTTGTTGTTTACGGATACACTTAAATATCACAATGGTGTTGAAAGAGTATTTCTAACTTCTGAATACCACTCCTGTTCGCCATTCAGAACACAGGATCACTTGAAAGACTTGAATCTCCAACACAGCTAGTTATGTTATTTTATATGCCATAGAAAACTGCTTTTGTTGCAGAGGAGAAATGATGAAATGCAAACAAACACAGTACAATGACAGCATATTTTAATCTTACCAATTCAAGGAAGTGTGCTGTCCTTAATTATCGTATTCTAAGAAAATGAAGTATATACCCTAACTTCAGTTGTCACATCAGGAGGTAATCTGGAAGCAGTAGACCACTTTTTAGCTGGCTTGCTGAGCTGATGTGTACAGAAGGGAAGCTCTGCAAATCAATCCTGGGTCTACAAGTTGCAACTCCTTTGAGACAACCAGCTGTTTCACCAGGATGAAGCGTTTTTGCATCCAGTGTCAGAAATCTATTACACAAACTATGTAAATGAAAATACTCTGTTCACTATTTAAGCTTTAATTGTTAAACTAAACAAGCTTCCAAAAACATGACCAAATTAGTTATATAGATCTGAGAATAACCTTTACATTTGCGCACTCAACACTCATTCATTTTGCAGTATTGCTTTATTCTGTTTAGGTTTAAAGGGAAATCTCGGTGTATACCACACTCAACAGGCATAAGACAGAGAACCCGTTATGGAAGCAGTGTATGCAAACATACACACTGCAAGCATACCCTTTCAGTTTAGAGGGTTGGTGAAGCACCTTTCACGTCTTGGAGATTTGGGAGGGAAAAGAAGACACCAAAAAAAAAAGGTTTGACAGTAGTATGGCATACAGACTCTGCACAAAAGGAGACCCATTTGAAAACTAAACCAGCCAACCAAGTGCTATGAAGCAGGAATGCTAACCAGTATACCACTGTGCCATCAGCACTGATCTGCACTTGTTTGATGAAATACATGCTATTACATTACTAGAATCTGTTATCCATAACCCATTTGTAACGGACACCACTTAATGCAGAAAGAGGTTAACACAAGAACACTGGAAACCTATATAAACAGAGCTTCTGTTAAGTACTATATGGAGCTACTACCAATATGCTATGAAGGTGCAGTGAGAGAATATTATTGAAAGATGGTAAAAAAAAAAAAATCGACATAAATGGATTCTGTGTTTCTTTAGAAGATTTCAAAACACCATGGTGCAAAAAAGTGCATAATTTACCCTTACTAACTGTGTATGTGCATAGACCACAGAAACAGAGAGTCCATTAATCCCTGGCAATGGTGTGCCCGGCCTTCTCAGCGGACTGCTATGTCTGCTACCAGGTCCATCACTGTATTATTTTACTGTTCTCTATTTCTGCCTCTTACTGTTCTGACTTTACCTGATCTTTTTGTTCTGTTTTCATCTTGCTCATCTGGGAAAGCTTCCACTTTCTTTGGAGGCACTTCTGTGGTAGCACTTTATTTAATGCAGCAACTTACTTCTTTACTTATTAGTACTCATTCCATTAACATCATGCTGTATACCTAGCTTCCTCACACAACTTCTGCTTGTTGTCCTGTCACCCACTGATGTCATCCTTTGTGCATCTGTAAATATTCCTATCTCCTCAAGCTATACTGACTTAGTCAGGGACTGCAAAGTATTGTGTTTTAAATATGTTTTAAATATAGTAAGGGTTTTCCTGTTCTCTGGTGAGAACAGAGGGCTGATTCAATCCGTCTGAGTTAGGAATTGCTGGTAGGGGGCTTATTGTATGTTTATCTGATTGGCCTAAGGGCTTAACTGTGTAAAAGTCTTTCATCCTGCTGGTGTAAAAGCCTTGCATTTGTTCGATACATGCCTTGTATATACATGCCTTGTATATAAACAGACCTCTCCTGTTTAAAATCCTGTATAGGAAATGCTGTCTACAGTCTCACACTGTTAATAGCTGCTCGAAGAGCTGCCAGTTTGCACAAAGTGTAGCACCACTGCAGGTAATCTAGTAGTATACTACTAAACATGCTCACTTAGACTTTTAAGTGTCTCTGCCCCACTCCTTCTCATGTACTAAGAATCTGGTATAATGAATAGGAACTTTCCTGTCATTTCTTTTTCTGGCCTGGTGGATGTGGGCACTATGAGGCAGTGTAGTAACTGCCTCATGTTCACTGAAACTATTTATTTTTAGAACGGACAAACAGTGTGTGAGAGATGTAGATATACAATGTCATTATAGGTAAAGCTGTCACATACACAGATGAAAAATGCAAACCAGGTTGTTAGTGTTAGACCCAAGACACTCGCTACCAACAATAAGGAACAAATACATAGACCCACATATGCTGAGGTACTCACTTGTAATCTACCCAAACCTCCTAAAAGCATCTTACAATGGCTCTGTGCACACTTATTAAAGGCAGCATCTCACACGACACATAGTGCTGAAAATCACTGTAGCCCCGCTTCCAAGTCTATAAGGCAGCACACCACACATCCCAGACATTCTAGTTATTAGGGATTCCCTTGTAAGACTTACTGTTGTTCCCCTTACCAGGATAAGCAAGGAGAAGATCACAGTGAGCTGTCTGTCTGGAGCCAGGATTCTCCAGGTCACACATGCACTTGGGTCTTTAAACTACAAGTACCAGTATGACATGGTCATAGTTCATGTCGGCATAAATGACCTAAGACATATGAAGGCAGACTTGATGGAGTTCTCTGAATATGTGTCCCAGGTGAGTATGAATCTGTCCTTGAGTAGTATTCTACCTGCACCAATGAAGATGCCACAGTACCAGCAAAATAATGATTGACTTCAACAATTGGATTAGTTTCTGATATCACAGCAAGGGGATCCAGTATTTGTCAGCCTTGGGAAACATGATCGACAAACCACAATGATTTGCCAGAGATGGTTTTCACTTGTCACTACTTGGCTTTTGGATAATGGCAAAAACTTGTTTCTATCTTCGTCGTGCCTTTTTTAGGCCATGCCAAGTTGTTAAACCCTCTAACAACAAAAATCACTCACAAATACCTACACTTACTACTGCTCAATGCTAGAAGTTTAAATAAAAAACTGCACTCCCTGGAAGGACTCCTCACAAAGGAGAATGCAGACATTTGAGCAGTCATGGAAACATGGTTCAGAACTATGGAAAGCACCCAAACTATCAAAGGCTACAATGCCTTTCATACATTTTGACCTCGGCTCATGATAAAACAAAGGGAGGAGGTGTCTCATTGTTCATAAAGGACTAGTACCCTGCTAGACCAGTCGAACAACATGACTTGTTTGAGCTTTTCCATGCCCAGCTAACCATAGGTGCGACTCCGTATCATAGCCTTGCTAGCTACAAATCCCCTAACATGTCTGGAAAACCACACCTCCTACCTAAACCTACTGGAATCTCTTAACATTCAGCCTAACACCATACTTATGGGTGACTTTAACTATCCCTTCAAAAACTGGGAGACTTCTACGCCCCAAAATTCACTTGCTCAGAGGTTTTTGGACTTTTGTCAATGCAAACATGCTGGAGCAACTAGTTTTCTGCCCAACTAGATATACAAATATCCTAGACCTAGTACTCACAAACATGGGGGGATGGTGCTCTTTCCCATTCATTAACTTCTCCCTGGTAAGATCTGACCACAAAATGATCTCCTTTAGTATTAAAAGTAACTTAAAACCCCCATCAAGCTCCAAACCTAGTAAGAGCTTTGCCAAGACTAATTACGTCAAAGCAAGTGACAGCTTTTTAAACTTCCAAGCCTAACCGATCCCTAATGACACTGAGGCCTACTTCAAGCTGTACACAAAAGCATTGTGCAGCCACATTAATAGCTGCCTAAAGGAGGCAGTACTTGTCCGAGTTAAACCTTTGATTACTGGCAAAAATAAACTACCCTGGTGGACCCATAGCATAAATAGACTGTTCAACAAAAGGAAAAAAATCCTCTCCATAGCCAAGGAGGAACAGACAAAACAGTGCAAAAAGACACTCACCAGTCTAAACAAACAAATTAGAGAGTTGATCAAATCTGTCAAAGCAAACTGTGAGGCAAAGATAGCCTCCCAGGTGAAAGATAACCATAAAGCTTTTTTAATTATGTTCATAACCTCAGGGAAAGTGCTCAGCAATGTGCCGAGTTAGTCACAAACAGCAACACTTACACCCAGCCTGAAACTATAGCAAACCTGCTGACTGACAAATTAAGTTCAAACTTCTCTCCCCCGTCACCTCCTACGACACTCAAAGAAATATCCACAACCAACCTCCTACCATTCATTATGAGGTAACAGGTCCTTGCTGTGCTCACTAAAGTAAAAAATACAGCCTCCATGGGTCCCGATAACATTTCAGAATGCTTCTTAAATAGCTTAGAACAGAATCTGTCAGGGCCACTAGAAGCACTCTTTAACCCCAGCCTCTGGATGGGCTTTGTCCCAGAGGAATGGAGGACTGCAACAGTCTCTCTGCACAAGGGGAGCCCATCAACTGACCCAGGGAACTACACACCCATAAGCTTGATCAGTCTTATCTACAAGGCCATGAAGAAAATTTTTATGGACCTGAGCAATATTGACACAGGACCTCTCCAGTAATTGGACCAGACCCAGTTAGGCTTTGTCAGAGGAAGGTCTTGCCTGCTTAGTCTGGTGGACTTCAAGAAAGTCACCATCGCTATGGATGAAGGTAAAATAGTACACACCACTTATCTAGATCTGGCCAAAGCTTTTGACCCAATCCTCCCACTTGGGGATCATATATAAACTTACTGAGTTAGGCATAAATGTCTACATTGTCAGATAGACAGGGCTCACTGACAGGACACCTGTCCGGATAGGTGAATCCACTTCCGATAAGAAACCTATTACTAATGGTGTCCCACAGGGTTCAATGTTGGGACCCCTCGTGTTTGGTGTATACTTCTGTGAAGTGAAGGCCAGTGTTGGGGGCCTCATTCACTGATGACTGTAAGCTGGAAGCAATCACCGAATCCCTAAACAATGCTGGCATTCTATAAACAGGCCGAAAAATGACAAACGACTGGTGCAAAAACATAGTCTGAGACTAAATGTTAAAAATTGGGTAATCATAACTTTGTAAGTCAGGTATCCCTACAAATTATCATATTGAAAGCACAGCCCTAAAAGTAGATCCAGTGATGAGGGACCTAGGAACACAGATAGGTAGTAACCTAAACTTTGAAAACTGAGAAGCTACAGTAGTGAGGAAAGCCTTCTGTGTGGCTCAGCTTACAAGTAAAGGTTTGGTATTAAGATCAAAGGAAGTCATAGTGCCATTGTACTCGGCCCTCATCAGGAGCATAACTGAGTATAGTGCTCCCTTCTGCATGTACCTAACCAGGCACTTAACACCAATTGGAGCAGTCCCATAAGTTTTTCACTAAAAAAAAAAACAAAACAAAGTGCAAGACAATTGGCTTATGCAGATGGACCAAAGGCCCTATCCCTTTACTGCATCTCATATTGTTTATTGAGAGGGGACTTATGCCTGACCTATAAGACCTTCTCTGATCCAGCCCTGGTGAAAATGTTACATATTTGAAAGAAAAATTATACAAGGGTTACATGTTCCATGGACCTAAACTTGCTTGAGAAACAGATTCGTATCCCAGAGGCTGCCATGTCTATGGACCAAACTTCCATTTCTGTAAAATAAAGCCAGTCCCTCACTATCTTCAAAAAGAATTTGAATAAATGGATGGACAACCGTAAATTCACTTCTGGGGTACTGCCCATGTCCCTTATGGACAGCAGCAGTCTATATCTCATCTGTACAGATTTTCGCAGAATGTCCAAATTTTTTCTCATATTTTTGATCTGTTCCTCATAAAATTTGCAATTTTCTGGCAAATCATTGGGTTGATCTGAGGACTGAAGTCACTAAATGATATACATTTGCGTTTCAGACTTCATATCCTTCAGAAAAATGTATGCTAAGAGAAATCCTGTTGTTTTAGTAACTTTCTAAGTTTATAAGAGTAATATTTAAAATCTGTCCCTATTTTGGGGACTTTGTCCCCTTATTCTGTTAGGTTTTGCCGAGATTTTTTGTGTTAAGAGGTTGAGAGGTATGCTTAGGGCTCCAACACCCAAAGATTCACTACCCTTTTACTCCCCCATCTCATATCTGGGGAATTAAGATACAATGTTGTCATGTATCCTGGGTATTATTGGTTAGGCTTGTAAAAGCTCATGTGCCGTTAGCCTAGTAATCACCTGTGAACCTATGAAAAGCATCTGAAGGACTGCAGCTTTCAAACTTCAAGGATTACATTTTCTCAACAGCTTGTGAAAACAATGGGCATTTTCTTTATATTTTTAAACCTTTGTTAATGAGGTGAGCCAGGAAGACTGCTGTATAAATAACTTCAAGTCAAAGCTTACAAGTAGAAATTAGAGTCAAACTCAAGACTAAAGAATTAAACTTGTCAGGAGCTCATACAGTTTGCTTTTCTTGATAAAGCGACACTTTACTTAAACACTTGCAGTAGCTTCCAGCAACAGTAACTGCTCCCGTTTAGTTTTTCCAGAGTAGTTTGAGCTTTATTTCTTGCTTCAGAGAAAAGGACTTCACTAACTTATGGTATACGGGTCTATATTAGATAAATGAACGTTTGATTGTTTGACTGTCATATGGTCAACACCATATGATCGAACTTTCAAAAGTTCGAATATCTAATAAAAAAAAGAATAAACTACACAAAACACCTACCTTAAAGTTTTAAGCAGGGGGCAAACCCCCCACACCCCCCGCTCTTTAAATATACCAACTCCGAGATCGCACTACAGTGTAGAAAAGGCAAATCTTCCATTCTGTGCTCTACGGAGATCTCCGTTACAACGTTCGAACATTCAAAATTCCGACCATATGGTGTCGACCATATGATACTCGAATTTTTGAATGTTCAAACATTCAATATAGACCCTGGTATACTTAAAGTTTACAAGATCAGTACTGTCTATTATTTGATGCATACCAAGAGTACTGTGTCGGCATCATCCACAGAGCACCTGAGGATCACACACTTGCTGCCCTCAGCCAGCCATCAGCAGTGTAATTTGGGGTGAGAGACTGCTGTGCTATAGTCCTAGCTTAACTGGACACCTTTTTTTTTGTTTTGGCGATTGTGGAATATGGTTTGGTGTACTAGTCCTCATGCAGTCTCTATGGTCTTCTGAGTTTGAGATCCCTGAATGGGCACGTGGTGCTTTCTTGACGATATCACTGCTCCTTCATTGCCTAACTGCGTTGTATTTGTGACTGTAGGTAATTGTATTACTTTTTCGGAGATAGGGATTCAGGAATAGTTTTCAATTTTTTCTGGCTGTGTTTGTAGAGAACTAAAACTTTGCAGACAACTATCATCTTGACATATTCTGTTAACTCTTTATAAAGTCAGCAGAACTCTTAAAGTCTCTAAATCTTCCTTGCTCTAAGAAACCTCTGCTTAGGTCATTGTATTCATTCTGCTTAATCTTCATTTGCACTTCTCTGCAATTTTATAGAAGCCTCCACCTGAGACTAATGTTATTTTTTAAATAGCTTACACATATCATTCACTTCTGCTACAACCCTCATCGGTATTTCTGGCCTGTGTTTAAACCCTAAAAGGACACTATGTAGTGCTTCTCAAACAACTGTACATGAACAATCTTTCTCATGTAGAGAGTAATACAATATATATACTCACAAACACACACACTTTTTTACTCTCTACAATAAACCTGTTGCTTAATTTACAATCACTGACTGTAGGGAAAGGAAAAGCATTATGTACCAATCACTATTTTTTCTTAAAACTAGTCATCTGCAGATGGGTGCAATAATCAATAAAACTTTGTTTCTTGACAAGATATTGTAATGATATACTTTTTATTTACTCTTAATGGTCATGGTGTATTGTGAGACCTTAACAAACAGCTGGTTTTCCGTTTCCAAGGCCCCCAATGCTGTTATGAATGAATCATGATGAATGACTTAATGTATATACACTCATGCACTGTCAGAAAAGGTTTACTTTTCATTTACCCACAAATTGATGCCTTTTCTTGATTATGTACTATAATTGAGGGCTTTGAACTGTGCAGTGATACATGTAATTATGACATCATACTAACTGCAGTGTGGGATGATGCAGCTTTAGGTTGATGGAACTGTGTACTCTTTGTATTAATAAATACGATGTAATCTTCAAGCAGCACATACTCTGAGAGAGAAGCAATAACAGTCATATGACCCCGCCCAATAATCAGCCTCTGAGTCAAAGCTAATGCGTTTGAAAGTTAAGTGTCATATTTGATGGACTCCCAATTCAGAAAAGATCTTGCATGTTGCAGCCCCAGGTACCTTTTCCCAGCCTCCAAAAGACATTTCACAAAAATCAGCTCATCACACAGGTTATGTGCTACCAAACATGAGTAGTAAAGAAAACTACTCATATATTATGGTTAATGCTTTATGTACTCAGCTGAGAAACAATTTTGCATTCAGTTTTAGTAACAGCTGCTGCTACTGTCTGAATTTAGCAGTGTTTTTTTAAATCCTTCCCAAAGATCTAAAGTACCTTAAAGATTGCTCCTTCCCTTGATATACAGGCAGTTGTGCCTTAAACATTGCTCCTTCCCTTGGTATACAGTTTTAGGCAGTTGTGACTTAAACATTGCTCCTTCCCTTGGTATACAGTTTTAGGCAGTTACTGCTGTATGTACTGTTTTGGACCTGTTTTATTTGTGCCTTGTACACTGCTGTACCCTGAGAGTTATTGAAATGTAATGTTACAGTGGTTGCCTGTGGGATCACAAGTTACAGCAAACTCTTAGAGAGATCTGACGGGCAGCCAGTGCAACATACATTGCAATAACTGTCCGGGCACAACAGTGTACGAGACCCAAACAAAAAAGGTCCAAACTTGTGAAACAGAGGGGTGTCTTGAGATGTCATACAACTGAAATATTCTTGCTCCCTTGCAGACAGGTTGCAGCTGATGTCGGTCACTAAAACAGTACACTTGCCCAGTGCATGTCTGTAAGTAAATAAATGCACACATACATTTGCACGTTTGTGTGTGTGATATTTATCATGGTGATGGATACTGACACTGGGGAGTAAAGTTCTTTTTTCATTATTGCACTGCATGAATGCAACATATACCACAACTGTGTATTATCAACCCGTTCTCTGCATTCTAGCTGCCTAACCAGTCACTATAACTAAGTCTCACGAACACAAACACTGAAAAAAAATGCACGTACAAAAAACAAAAACAGCTACCATACCATACAGAAATAGTTGCACCCACATAGACTTCACATCTGGGGGTCTGATTTATCAGATTTAAGAAAAGTTAACAGTTTTTAAAAAAAAGTGTAAGCAGCCAGTCAGTAAATAGCATTAGTGGCAAAAAACAGAACCGATTCAGAAAAGCTGCACTAAATCAGATTAAATCAAATAAAGAGAAGCCTACCTAAGTTATATTTTACGCCTATTGCCCAGCTAGGAGTTAGGTTTCTTGACTCTGAATGAAGAAAGGAAATTAGGAGGAGTGTCCTTAATGTAACAATGCAAGTCGAATGGTGTCCAAGAAGGATGGAATCCAGAAGGATCTCCCCGAAGCCAATTGAGATGAAGCATTGTGTGCTGTATGTTAAGCCCTACAGAAATATTTTTGTTGAACTGTAAGAAATATCCCTTAGAATGAATAACAAGACTGGAAGTTTTCAAAGTTGTGTTCTGCTTTGAATTATGACAAGACTGTAGTTAAGCACTTACTTTATTTTGTCATGCCATGCCTCTCTCTTTGTTTTCAAGAAGATGAATTTTTTTTTTTGAAGCCTGCAACATATCACGGTGTGTGTGTATATGGCTTTAGAATGTTCATAGGTTACTAGGCTAACGACTACTATACCCCTCACAAGCCTAGCCATGCACCCCAAACCCAGTTAGATCCTGAGTATCAGGGGCATCTGTACGGGGGGCATGTTAGTAGGGAAGGAACTAAGGGATTTTTGTGTGGGGGTGTTATACTTTTCTTATTAACAGCCTCTGTCCGTAAGGGACACAGTGGTCAGAGCAGGAGGAGTAAATTTACAATTTTTCGTCCAGTTGTCAAGATTTTATTTAAATAAGGTCAGGGATGAACTTAGATGTTATACACTGATCGCCTAAAAGCTCTGTCTCTGTACTTAGTCTCCTCCAGGCTGCTGAGACCGTATCTTTGCCTGGCTTCCACAGACCCAGCCGTGACGGATCTGCTACCCATGTGCAAAACAAACAGCACCAGATACACAAGATCCAGGGATCTGAACTTTGCTTGTGATATAAACAGAACATGCTGGAGAGACAGATGAGTCTCAAAGGATCCCTGCGTTATAGAAAAGAGTCCATCCATGTAAAACTTTTAGTTATGTACTTATCATAACTTTAGATGCTTGGGATCCATCTCGCCTACATTCTATACTGATGGGCTCAGAGCCGATCCTCGGCTCCGACTCGGCACGCTATGCTATAGAGCGAAGCCTCTTATTGGCTGAGCTATTCTCTATCCCAGGAAGCACCACCGCTAACCCCCCAGATCTCGTTTGCCGCTTACAAGCTAGGACGTGGTCTCAAACTTGGCTGAGCTAAGTGCTGTTTTTTTCTTAAAGTTTTCCTGTCAGGAAATTCTCTATTCTTACCCAAAAGTTGTTTTAACAGCTATCGTTGTGTATAGTGTGTTTTTTGGTACAATTTTGTGGTAAATTTGTGTGATTGATTAGGGAAAGGTTTTCCGTTTAAGTTAGAGGGGCCTTCCCCTATTCTTTAGCGAGTTTTCTCTTTTTTTAAGGAGGTCAAGTACCTGTTTAAGTTAGAGGGTTCTTGGCCCTCCTTTTTGGTGTTTGTGGTACTTGTATTGTATTGTACTTGTTATTTTTGGTCTGTCTTAAAAAAAAAAAAAAAGGAAGGTTTTATTGTTATTAGAATCTTGCTTTCAGACATAGTGTTTTTTCCTACTGTTTTAGTTAGTGATTTACAGGCATTATGTCCAAAGAACATAGACCCCCAGGATTCAAAAAGTGCACGAGGTGCAATTATAAAATGTCCATAACTGATGATCACTCCTCGTGCGTGTACTGTTTAGGCGCCAAGCACCTACAGGAATCTTGCAGCGTGTGTCACACTTTTTCCTCCAGGGTCCTCCAAGAGAGGAAGAATAAATTAATTTTGAAAGGGCTTATCAAACCCTCCTTCGAGGAGGCCTTATCTTCCTCTTCATCTCCAGCTAAGAAAAAGAAAGCGTTGGCTCCGACCAGCCCGTCGGAACTGACAAGTAAGAAATCTAGGCAGGCTTCTCCATCGGCTCCACGGACTTCGGAGCCGAGGGTGGAACAGTTTGCCTCGATACCTCCAGTCTTGACTCCTCTGGTTTCGGAGCCGATGACTGGGGCTTCGAGAGGCGGGTCACCTTCATCGGCTCCACTGATTTTGGAGCCAATGAGGGTTGCCGGCTCAGACACTTCCCCTTCGGCGCCGAAGCCTCCCTCGGCACCGAGGGAAATTGTTTTGGAATCTCCCTTGGCACCGATACTGGTCGAGTCGATTCGGAGCCGGTCCCCCAGTCTTTCGGAGCCGATGGAGAAGTCGGCTCGGACCAGGTTGGTTTCCTCCCGATCTTCCAAGATGTTGGATTCGGACATCGACAGGGTGCTCCTAAGACTATTTCAGTCTCCTGTATTCCAGAAATTAGTTTCGGCTCCAGCCCATTTGGCTTCGGAGCCGATGGCCCACCCTGTAGTTCTGGTTCCTCCTCCAACAGCCTCGGCACCGTTGGAGCCGGTGCTGGTGGAGCCGATGGAGGTTTTCGGGTCGACTCCGACCCTTACTCCAACCCTGGCTCTCGAGTCGGAGTTCGGCACACGGACCTCCTCCTTCGGTCCTGGGGGGGACGCTTCGGGACCGATGTTTTCGGTTCCGAGCCTTCCTCTCGGTGCGTCGGCTGCGGGGGTACCGTCTGCTGTTGTGGCCATGGGGGTTGGACCTTCCCAGAACTCTGGCGGTCCGGCCTTCAGGGCCATGAGGAGTGCTTTAGCCAAATCCTCTTTGGCTACCTCCACTGTTTCACCAGTACCTTCCCTATACACGGAGACTGGGTCTTTGGTAGTCCCCCTGTCCCTGGACAGCGGAGCCCCGGGGCCTGAGGTCACCCCCAGTGGGGGTTCCCCCCCTCCTGGAGGTCCCTCTGAAGCTTCTTCGGAGGAACCCCCAAGGAAAAGACTGTGCAAGAGGAAGCACGTCGACTCCCCTGATGAGTCTCTCACGTCGGACACTGATCTTGATGATGCGGAGGGGTCCCCTAAGTCGTCCTCAGATGATGTCTCCTTCGCAGACATCTTGGAAGCCCTCAAACAACGAGGCGGCTGGCATTCCAAACCCCCCTCTGCTGACGAGTCGGTGTTCCTCAAGGCCTTCGGGGCTCAGCCCTCCGCCTCCTGGGTGACTCCGCCCTTCGACGAGCTCCTAGATTTGATCTGTCGAAGGTCGTGGGAACATCCAGACTGTGGAACCGGTGCCTGCTCGCCCAAACAAGTTCTTATCAGCACCCCCAGAGAAGGAGTTTTTGACCAAAGGTGTGGCTGTAGATGCCTTGGTGGTGGCATCTGCTACCCAACAAGATGTAGCAGAGGCTTCGACGTCTGTCCATCCTCCTAATAAGGAGTCTAGGAGCATGGATCGGTACGGGAAGCGCACCCTCAGTTCAGCAGCCTTTACCTTAAGGTCCCTGAACTATTTAGCGCACTTCACTAGATTTCAGAGGGATCTGATCAAGGAGCTTTCAGATATCCTCTTGGGTAACCTACCTGAGCAGCTGGCCCAGACGGTTGGCTACGCTGTCATCCATATCAAACTCGTCCATGAGGCTCATTTCATATGCAGCCGAAGGGGCGAGTAGAGCGGCGGGTACGGGTGTTGCTCTACGGAGGCAAGCCTGGCTCCGCCTGTGTCATTTTGCGGAAGCCTTTAAGTCTTCCTTTGCCGACGCTCCCTTTGATGGGTCCTCCTTGTTTGGACCCAAGGTAAAGGACACGTTGACCCGCTGCGAGCAAGAAGGTAAGACTCTGACTGCCGTAGGGGCACGATTTTCCTCTCCCTTTCGGCCTTATCCCAAGGCTAAAAGAGGAGGGAAAATGTGGTTCCGTAAGTCCCAGAAGTCTTATCCCTCACAGCAGGATGATCCCCCTTCTAGAGGCAGAGGAGGGGGAAATTTTTCTGGAAGACGCCGTCCCAGAGGCGGCAGAGGCCCCCACAACACTGGAGACCGCGAGTCCTTTCGTGGCTCTTCAGCCTTCCACAATCCCTGAAGGATTGCCCAACTGTGCAGCTCCGGAGCCAGTCGGGGGTCGTTTTTCGAGGCACCTAAAAGCCTGGGAGAGTATCACTCAGGACCGATGGGTGCTTCAAATCATCGCCGGAGGCTACGCCATCCCTTTTTCTCACTCCCCACCGCCGTCCAAGAGAATCCCGGACCCGCCACCCAGTCAACGGGAAATCGCAGCCTTAGAAGTCTCAAAGCTGCTTCAAAAAGGAGTCATCCAACCGGTCCCCGCAGACCAGATCGGATTAGGGACTTACTCAAGATTCTTTTTGGTGCCAAAAAAGACCGGGGACTTGAGGCCCATTTTGGATCTCAGCATCCTAAATCGATCAGTCAAAAAGTCCAAGTTCCGAATGGTCACCTTACAATCCATTCTCCCACTGCTGGAGAAAGGTGTTTGGATGTGCTCCATAGATCTCAAGGACGCCTATTACCACATACTGGTAGATCAGGCGTCCAGGAGACATTTGCGCTTCAGCCTGGGAGACAGTCACTTTCAGTTCTGCGTGCTGCCCTTTGGTCTCACCACAGCCCCCAGGGTGTTCACCAAATGTTTGGCAGTCGTGACTGCTCACCTGAGGAGTCTAGGATTCCAGGTGTTTCCGTATCTGGACGACTGGCTCCTAACTGCCACCTCCAGGCGTCTACTGTTACAAAACCTACAAGCCACAATATCACTAGGCACTTCCCTTGGAATCACCTTCAATTGGCCAAAGTCTGTGTTGCTGCCATCTCAGCGCATAAGGTTCATCGGAGTAGAGATAGACTCGAACCAAATGCGGGTCTATCTTCCTACAGAAAGGATACAAACTATACAGGCTCAAGTCCGAGCCTTGATTCTCAGATCCAAAGCTCCAGCCAGGATGGTCCTGCAGCTATTGGGCTCTATGTCGGCCACTGTTCTTCTAGTCCCCTTAGCAAGATTGCATATGAGAATTCTCCAGTGGCTCCTTTCGACACAGTGGTCCTTTCAGGATCTCCCTCTGTCACCTCATCCGGATCACGGAAACTTGCAAACGGGACCTTAGCTGGTGCCCTCCAATCTGGATCAGGGACGACCCTTTGTTCCACCTCCTCCTGTGGCCACTTTGACTACGGACGCCTCCCAGATGGGGTGGGGGGGCATTCCCTGGGCAGGTCAGTCCAAGGCAAATGGCATTCGGAAGAGAGCCTCCTTTATATCAACATTTTAGAGATGAGGGCGGTGTTTCTGTCCCTACAAGCCCTTCACGATTACCTCCCTCAGGGCGTAATTGCCGTTCACTCCGACAACATGTCAGTAGTCTGGTACCTGAACAAGCAGGGAGGGACCAGATCCTACCCCCTTTGCAGAGAGGCCATGAGAGTTTGGGAATGGGCAGTGATGAACAAACGTTTTCTAGTGGCGACTCATATCCCTGGCAAGTCCAAAGTGATAGCCGACAGGCTAAGCAGAACAATTCTCTCTCCTCACGAGTGGTCTCTGAACGATGCAGTGACAACTCAGATCTTCAGCAGATGGGGAACTCCTTGTTGCGACCTCTTCACAACCCCGCTGAACGCGAAGTGCAAGAACTTCTTCTCTCTCACTCCAGCTCCGGGGGAGAGTCCTATGGACGCATTAGCCCATCCTTGGCCCAACGGCTTGCTATACGCCTTCCCCCCAGTTCCCCTTCTTCCCAGAGTGATCCAAAAGGCGTCTCACTTGGGGAGCAAAATGATTTTGGTTGCCCCTTACTGGCTTCGTCAGGTATGGTTCCCCTATCTTCAGAGACATGCACTGGACGGTCCATGGCTCCTGGATCAGATCCCAGACCTATTAATTCATCAATCGGGACAACTCCATCAGTCCCTTCACACTTTGAAGCTAACAGCTTGGCTCCTCCTCTTCCAACTATAGTTAGGAATCATACCTTAGACCCGGAAGTCATTCATATCTTATCCTCGGCCCACAAGTCTGCCACTAAGAAATTGTATACTAGCAAATGGAAGAGATTTGCTATTTGGGCTCAACTCCGGGGTCTGGATCCCATCACTGTTCCGGTATCGGAAGTCCTGAAGTTTTTGACTTCCCTATTTAATCAAGGTTCTTCAGTCTCTACCATCAAGGTCCAATTGGCAGCTATTTCCAATTTCCATGAATCTACAAACCCACCTTTAATGAGCAACAGATTGTGTAAAACCTTCATGAAAGGTGCTCTGCTTTTACGACCTCCGATTTCTCATCCTGCTCCTCCGTGGGATCTCGATGTGGTATTACGTGCCTTAACCTCCTCCCCCTTCGAGCCGGCAGCAACATGTGATTTGAAATTTCTTTCTTGGAAAACCGCCTTTCTGGTCGCTATCACTTCTGCCAGAAGAGTTTCAGAACTTCAAGCTCTGTCTGTAAAACCACCGTATCTGTTTTTTCACAAAGATAGAGTATCCCTCAGGCCTGATCCATCTTTTGTCCCTAAAGTTTGTTCCAGTTTTTGCCTGCAACAGTCACTAGAACTTCCAGTTTTCTTTCCAAAGTACTCAAACAAAGCGGAATACATCTTCCACACATTGGATGTTCATAGGCAATTGCGTTTTTATTTAGACAGGACCCAACAAACACGGAAAACAGATCAGTTGTTTGTGTCCTTTTCGGATAATAAATTGGGCAAATCCATCACAAAGGTCACTATTGCCAAATGGATCAGGGACTGTATTAGTCAGGCGTATTCCTCTTCTAATAAAGAGCTTACAACCTCTATCAAAGCTCACTGTACAAGAGCTATGGCTACTTCAATAGCGTTCCATTCTAAGCTTGCCATTAGTGACATTTGTGCTGCGGCTACGTGGTCTTCCCCGCACACTTTCATTTCCCACTACAAATTGGATGTGGCATCTCGGGGGCGAGCTTCATTTGGTTCCACAGTGCTCAGGAGTGTTTTCCAGTGAGCCACCCAGGATTTAGGTGCTAGGGACGCTGTCCCATCAGTACAGAATGTAGGCGAGATAGGATCACATAGCATCTTTTAGTTATGTACTTACCATAACTTTAGATGTTTGGGATCCATCTCGCCTACATTCCTAATACCCACCCTCCTTCCCCCTTCCTTGGAGATCAGAAGAGATCGGACGGTCCGAATTGTATTGTTTCATCTTTAAACATCTGGCAATGTTAAATAAACAGTTATGTGTGTGTGCATGAATGCGGACAAACAAGATCTGGGGGATTAGTGGTGGTGTATCCTGGGATAGAGAATAGCTCAGCCAATAAGAGGCTTCGCTCTATAGCATAGCGTGCCGAGTCGGAGCCGAGGATCGGCTCCGAGCCCATCAGTACAGAATGTGGGCGAGATGGATCCCAAACATCTAAAGTTATGGTAAGTACATAACTAAAAGTTTTACATGGATGGACTCTTTTCTATAACGCAGAGATCCTTTGAGACTCATCTGTCTCTCCAGCATGTTCTGTTTATATCACAAGCAAAGTTCAGATCCCTGGATCTTGTGTATCTGGTGCTGTTTGTTTTGCACATGGGTAGCAGATCCGTCACGGCTGGGTCTGTGGAAGCCAGGCAAAGATACTGTCTCAGCAGCCTGGAGGAGACTAAGTACAGAGACAGAGCTTTTAGGCGATCAGTGTAGGACAGAGTATTCATTCCTTGAATTCTTCTGGTGAGAAACCTTTGTGGGTGTTCCAACTGTTGCTGATGTCTTATTAGGTATGTGACGATGTCGGATTTTGCAGCTATGCTAGGAGAAGTAGGGCTGTGGATGTGTAACTTATGCCAGCATAGCTAGTTGGAGTGTTGTAAAGAATTATGTCATTCTTATGTCAGACTGATTTGTACAAATGCTTGTGTTAAAAAATGTATTTATAAAGCTGCTTGCATTAAAAATGTACCAACAGTATGTCCTGCTGGACAGAAAAGAACTGTAAGCATATGTCAGACTTTAATATTGTAACCGATTAAGTGTGTATATTGTAATAGAGGTTACTGGAAGAGAAGAGGTTAAGCTCATCCCCAGCTAACCTTTAGAAAAGTATCCTGAAATTAAATTACTTAATTTGGGCCATAAAGAATGCATCTTCCAGTTCTGATTGCAGCCAGAGACAAAATATCTGAGAAAACAAGGACTATGAATTCTCTGTTGTCCTCATCAGTGAATTAATTGCTGCCCTGGAAGGATGGAAGTGTTGAAATGGTTTTATGGCCTCCAGGTGCTATAACACATCATAGCAAAGCTCTAGCTGTGTGTATGGTAACATATATGTGTGAGGTTCTGGTTCAGTTTCTAGTAAAGGGGGATAGTGTGGGAACCAGAAGTCAGATGACCAGATGTGTGTGATGTCATTCTATAATCCAGCACTAAAATGATATTTTAATACTAGATGAGACAGAAGTCTCAGAGCAGTGCGTTTTTGAAACCTGACATAGAAAGATCACTCTCCAACTTCATCTTGCCTTGTTGTTATTAAGTAACCAGGGAATCGTAATTCTTTAGATCAGTCAGGAAAATATAGTGAGATTAGCTAAATACTGTTTTCTGTATCTGTGTGAATCTATTCATCTATGCTTTTAATATTCCCAGTGATTGAAACTCCGGTGTTTATTGTAAATAAATATTTAGTATTTTCATGTTCTTTATTATGTATTATTAAATATATTTAAACTTTTCCTTGTGGCTTGTCTTTTAAAGAATATTTTAACCTTTGAGAGTACTTATATGTATTTGGTGACACTGTGGCTGCTCCTGGTAGCCTTACTGCATTGGTAAAACACTACCATTTATATTCATATTAATTTTACCCAGTATAATTGGGTACCCTTGTAAGAGCCTTAGAGTAGCTGGTTTTGTAGTGTCCTGGTGGCAGTATATACCTAATAGTCTGGTCAGAGGGGCATAACTAGTAAATTTGCACCAGCCTTTCCCAGGTGTGTGTGTGAGAAAATCAAATTTCAAAGTGTGTGTCAGCTACTTGGAGCAGGGGCACAAAGCACTGGTTTCACAGAGAGGGTGCTGGAAGACTTGGCCTGAGACACTCGGCTGAGGACTCAACTCTATTGCTGTGCCAGTGGGGAGTCTTATTGGAGGCCTGGAGGGAGGGAGGGAGAGAGAGAGAAACCCAGACTGTGTGTGTTCCTTGTGTGCTCTTAAGGGAAATTGTGCTTGGTGCAGAGATCTGCATCTGGAGATACTTTGTATATTTATCTTTGGTCCAAGTAAACATCCCTTACTGGTGTCAGAGGTGAGGATTCAGGCTCCTTAATTACTGGTTCAGAGTGGAGACGCCACAAGGTACATTCCAAAGGGGGGCATTGTACTCTGTGATGGTGTGATGAGGGCTGAGTTGAGTGGTACTGTAACATTTTTTGGACCTGGATGCCATACAGTTACCTGTAAATTGGATGACATAGAAAGTTTTCTTCTTACTGTCTTAGCTACATTTTGGTTAAAGGCCAGGTTGCTGTCTACATACATTCCCTGATCCCTTACTCGGGCTGACTCTTAGAATTGTTTTATCAATGGAGTAATTAACTTGGATTGACAGGGTATTATAATGCATTTTTTAGCACCAAGTTTTAGGCCATGCCTTTGTTACGAGTCATTTGTTTGTGTTAAACCCTATTGCAAGATATTGATGTCTTGGGGCATAGTCATCTACGAATTTGGTGAGCCAGAGGCCTTGAATGTTATCTTGACTTCCATGAAGTAGATGCCAAATAGGATCTGGCCTAGCATAGAGCCCTGGGGTACTCCGCTGGTGACCACTCTCTTGGTGGAGGTAGTCTCATCAGTCCTGAATTCTTGGGTCCTGTCTGTGAGCCAACCAGCAATCCAGCAAGTTATGTATGGATTTATGCCTATCTGAGAGCGCTCAACAATGCTCGAGTTGGGTATTGTGTCAAATGCCGTGGCCAGGTCAAGATACGCAGTATGCCCTGTTTTATCCTCATCTTTTGCCCTGGTGTGACCCCCTCAAAGAAGTCTGTCAGATTAAGTAAGCATGACCTTCCATTAACAATTTCAGATTGGGAAGGTTCTAGTGTCTCTAAGTTGCCATTGTCCTTGTTTATCATTTCCATGATAATTTGTTCAATGTCTTTGCATATTACGCTTGTTAGACTGATGGGTCTGTAGTTGTCTGTGTTGGTTGATGTTTCACCCTTGTGCAGTGGATTGACATTTGCAGTCCTCCATTCACTTGGAATGTAACCTGCCTCAAGGTTGTAGTTGAAGAGTGCCTCAATTGGTCCTGATGGGTCGTCTTTTAGACTGTTCTGGAGGCAACTGGAGATGTGCTCGGGACATAGAGGCAGTGTTTTTGGCTTTAGCAAGTGCTTCCAGCACCTGGTTCCTGTTAAATATTGGAGGAAGTATGTAGCAGAGAATTTCACCTGGAGGAGTTTGGGGGGGGGGGGGGTTTGATGGTTTGATCTGAATTTATCAGCCAGGAGATTCGCTATGTCACCCTGATCAGGGAAGGCGGTACCAGTTCACCAGACTGCTGTGTGTTCCCTTTAAGGTTCTGAACATAGCTGAAGAAGGCCTTGTGATTGTCCTTAGCCTGTGAGATCACCCTGACCTCATAGCTGGCCTTGTTGTACTTATATAAACCTCTTTGTTTCTTGTTTAGTTGTATAAAAAAGCACTTGTCTTTTAGGAAGTTGCTCTTCCTGATTCTGATTCTGGCCATGAATTTTTTTCTTTATTATATACCCACTTTAGGTGAGTATTTCACCAGTGAAGTTTGTTTTTAGTGGTTGTTTGGGTTTATTCTGGTAAGTACAACAGCCTCTATGCAGCCATTCACATGGCTGTATAGGGACTCTGAATAATTCTACACAGGTAGCTGTGGTCTCAGGGTTAGGGGGAGCCTTGACAAACTCACTTAATAGGATGTAGTTTGCTTTAGAATAGTTCTTAACTTCTACTGGTTTAGCTGCGGTTTCTGGGTTGATTTTTACTTCACAGGAGACAATGTTGTGATGCAACCTTATTAGTGAGTATATGACACAGGGTGTGTTAATAAAGTCCAAGAAGCAGTTTGCCTTTGTAAATTTTCCAGTCTATAGAAGGGTAGTTAATGTCACCCATGAAAAGGGTGCTTGGTTGAATGATGAGTGCCTCTAGTAGGTTTACATAACAGCTATAAGACTGTAGGGGGTATAGATAGTGACCTGTAGCTAGCCATGATATGGTGAGGGATCTTGTCTATAGTGGCTTACATGTGATTGAGCTCCATGGTATCACCCTGTCTAACCAACCTGGGTATGTATGTATGTTTGTTATCATAGATCGAGCCACCTCCATCTTTGGCCCCATTCTGTGCCTCTGTTCTAAATGTGTGGAAGACGCTGTAGCCTTGCACTGCCAGAGTACTTTCTATGACTTTCAACCAGGTCTCTTTTGTGGCACAGATGTTTTCATTTTCCAGAGTGAGGACGGCTTTTAAGGGTGTGGAGTTTTTGTTTAAGCTCCAAGCACTGAGCAGTAGCAACATAATGTGACTTTCACTATATTGGTAAATTTGCCTTTCTGTTATTGCCTAAAAGGGTACTAAGGGGGTGGATAAAGTTTTAGCCAGTGTCCAAAAGCCTGGGGGGACAGGTGCAGCCCATTCTTGGCAAAGCAACATAGTGTTGACTGTGTCTTCCCATGCCGATGGATATTGGTTCCCCCTGGAGTTGCACCAGAAACTAAGCCAGTTATTGCAGTCATTTTATGTTCATAATTGTGGCATCGTCCTTTGTGAAGGTAGAATGCTGCTCAATGTAAAGCTCATACCTGTCTGTGACATACATTCTGAGAGATCCATTATGTCTGTATTCATATGGTCCACTGAGGTATGTATCTGGTCATTTATACCTTAATGGACTACGTTAGAATCATATTTGGATCTGAGGTGCAGTGACTTGTGTGTGTGTGTCTGTGTGATGTTGCAGATCCTGGCAACCAACCTTTATCTTCTTTTCTAACCTGTCTTGTCTAACCTGATGAGTGGGTCATCCCTGTGTCACACATTATAGTCTATAGGGAGAATAGTATCAGGTTAACTATGTTTGCCATATGGGGTTTGCTCTTGGAGGACCATTGGGTGTAGGCTTTTGTGAGATGTTTGGTGTTGCTTTTTGGTGTTTGTTTTAGTGATTTGCTTAGGAGCAACGCTGCTGTTAGGCAGCTTTGGAGATCTTTGAGATTTGGGAAGGTTTCCTTTTAAGCATAAGACACTGTGTCTTTGGTGAGGGGTACATGTGAGGGATGTCATATGGGTATTCTTGACCACCTCGTTTGTATGTGAGATTTTTGCTTTCAAGGAAGTTGTGTACTTAAACTCTTGCATATTGTGTAATTTCTTTACTGATTAACTTGTTGTCTGACAACATGAAACAATTGCTGCATTAGGATGCTCAAAACTACCAAGCTGGCTACAGAGACATTAGGAAATTGCATATCCATGTTGTCCTGTCCAGTAGTAGGTTGGCCTGTTTTAGATTAAAGATTGGGTTTTAACAGGGGTTTCCTAGAGTAGTTTCTAGGTTAAGAGCAAGTTGTTATACAGTGCCATGATATGGTAATGTTATTTCATATGCAAGCTAGTTTCTGGGGTTAAGGACAAGATATTATACATTACTAGGATATGATAGTGCTATTCACTGCATAAACTAGC
Organism: Protopterus annectens; assembly: GCF_019279795.1. Taxonomy (NCBI): domain Eukaryota; kingdom Metazoa; phylum Chordata; order Ceratodontiformes; family Protopteridae; genus Protopterus; species Protopterus annectens. The sequence goes on from NC_056743.1 coordinate 1,418,952,563, forward strand.
TGCTCTAAGCTTAATTGCACAAATTGCAGAGCCGTTTAACAGGTTAAGAATTGAATCCCCTAGTTTATAGGGAAATGTTATAGGGCACATAACATCACCTCACATTGACCAAATCCGCACAAGCTCTCCTTGATTTATGTAAGAGAAAAAAGCTTTCAAATGGATTCCTAGCCAATAAGTGACCACACCTTGAGCTCCTAGGAGTGCTTCCCAACTCTTAGACCAGGTTAACACCTTTTGCTACGAGATGGATGATCTGAAATTTCTTAATGTAAAAGCACAGCAAAAGTAACTCTCAAATGCAAATTAAACAGACAACTACTAAACAACTATGCCTGCTGCTAACTTGCCCTTTTGCAAGGTGATTTGGAGGTAAACAGAACAAGAAAAGCCAATAGAGTAGTGACTATTTTTGCCACAAAATTAAATACATAGTTTAAAATTCTCAAAAACAGTAGCTAGCACTGTATAAAGCAGAAGTGCAATAAATCAAGAAAATGTTCTTATCCTAGCCTGGATGGCTCTGGATGCAGGTGAAAGACTTGAAAAGCATTGTTGATCTCTGTGGAGTTGAATATGTCTTGCCAGAGCAATCACTTTAAATCAGAGGTTGCGTTTGTCAATATTAGATGTAGAATATTGGCTTGTTGTACTCTTGTGTTGTGCGCGATGTGGTTGCATGCAGATAAGTGGGGTTTTGCCAGTTTGGGTTAGAATAAGAGCTAGGTAGTAGGATAGATTTAGTGGTGTGTGTCTGTCTTGTGTAGTGGTTTTGGTTGGCTAGTGACAGGGGTTAGGGTTGGCACACATGAGTAAGGTGTTACAGGGGATATCACTGTTCAGACTTTTTTTTTTAAGTTGCCTGGAAAAGAAAAGCACTTGTTTTCTTTATGGGATGGGTCTAGTATTGGTCTTTTTTGTAGGTTTCAACATACAGAAATATGTATATAATATATGTCAATGTTATTGAGAACATATTCGTGTTTATATTTTTATATATATATATATATATATATGTATGTGTGTGTGTTTATATATATATATATATATCTACACACAGACACATATGTATAAATGTATATTTATATGTGTATGCTATATATATATATATATATATATATATATATATATATATATATTTATAGTGTATGTGCGTGCGTATGTATTATTTTTGTTTGGTAACTGGTGAGTGGGCTGATGCAGGACCCTTTTCAGCCACTTTTCTGGCCATAAGGCAGAGAGAATACAATTACTTACTGAAGGCCTATATACATAGGCATACAGTTGAATTAAAATAAATACAAAGAACATATCTGCCACCTATTAATCCAAAGGCAGAGACATAACAGTTACTCACGTGTCCACACACAAATGCATTTATGTAAAAAAGCCCTTCATTGTTTTTCTACAGTAAGAGCTATCCCAGTAAATTCCAGTACACTGTAGTATATGATGTTCTTTTAACCTGCAAGCCACTATTTAAAAAAATGTGTAGTGCGAGTCATTTTTACACAAGTGATTCACCACCACATTCTATGTAATCAGCATGTGCTGGTATTAGATAAGTGAGAAGGGAGAATGACATACAACACACACACGTGCACACTCACGCTATCGTGAAAGCTATTAGTTGCTTATAGGCAGGAAATATAAGCCACTGTAATTAGGTTAAAAATATATTTTAACATTTTTCTCAGTGGTCAGCGAATTTCATCAACACCACAAGGGATGTTACCAGGAAGCAACCCATCCCCTCTACTGAGGCATGGGACGTGGGTTATGCAGTGTCTAGAAAAGAAATTGAACTTCCTTATGTGCTCCCCAAGCACCCTTTAACTTTTTCACCATCCAGGAGAGCGGAGTGGGCCCATGCCTCTTAACTGCCCTCCCTGACTGGCTTTTCCAGTGCTAAGGCCTCTAATTAAATTCTTTTTGCTTGGGGTCACAGTAATGACCCATCCCTCTGTGTCATGGAGCCATGCTACTTTTGTTGTTTTATAACATTGTAGCATACGAACACATTATTGACGCTATAATCCTTGAGCATGATTCTGTAAAACTAAGTAAATTGTTACTGACTGTAAAGATATTGAACTTGGAAAAAACAAGTGGATCACTCCCCAAAAAGATGGGGTCAGCTGAATGACCTTATAATGTTTTTTTTTTCTGCAGCAAAGGTAGAGAAACGTTCCACCACAGTGTGCATCTTTTTATAATATCTAGAGGAGGAACTTGTATACATCTTTATTAAATCACAGCTAAAACAATGACACAGATACACATACATTAATATAAAAGAAAACGAACCACAGTAATATTTTTTCATGTAGTGTACACATTTCTTTATTTACAGTTATCATTCACTCCAGCATCACATGAACTGTTCATTTTATTCCTTCCCATAAACCTCACTTCGGTTCTTGATCATTATTATGCATGTATTATTCCCATAGGTTCCACTTACTTCTATGTAATTTGCTCTTTCCTTTTTTTAAGGATCCTACCTCCAGTTCTTTTATCTCCTTTACAATATTTAGTACTTCAGTTACTATTTGTTTAGATTTTGATTTCCGTTTTATAATAATTTCTCTATGACAGCCGTTTTTGTTAAATTTAGTAAGGCCTTACTTTGTCTAGGCAATTCAGAGCCTATGTCCCAGCTCAAAAGAACCATTTCGTAGTTGCATTGATTTGCTCCTGCAACAATTTTTTTTTTTTTTAAACAGAAAAGCTTTATTAAATTTTCACATATGACGCAGGCAATTTTACATTTGTATAAATAAAAAACAAAACACATTAATACAATTTTAGTTGCAAACATTATACATCACAAACATCGTTGATACAACTGTAGTTGCAAACATTGTACATCACTTGTATCCAATCATTGTCAGTTAAGTATTACTTCTCATCCCGGCACTTGCTCAGAACTCATAGCAAGCACTAATAAACTTTAGCACTAGGCCTCCCTCCCCCCATACTGTAGAGAAGGACAAGGCTCTCTATTCGACCTTACCAGCCATTTAGTAAAACAATTCACTGTACCTGTCCAGGCATGTCCAAAGGGCAGTTTCAGGTGTAGTCTCCGGTCCAACTGGTGAATCTGGGCATTTTGAGGCAATGTTACAATTGCCTCATGTACACAGACAACCCTCTCCTCCTTCCACCAAACACTAATACATGCGAGAGATGCAATTATACAGCCAAACTGGAAGCCAAGCTCTCTCAACCCAAGACTGGACCAGGCAGTCAAGAGGAGAAGGGAATTACTTGCATCACACCACCAGTCTCACATAGACCTATGAAACCAGCACTGGCAAAAACACACATGAATACACAAAAACATACTCGGAGGCTCTAAATAAAAATCTGCAAAAGCAACAGAGACCTCCACAGCAGACATCCAAGCAACCTCCACCCCCCAACACAAACCATGAAACACATACTTCACAAAACCAGTGTGCCATGCAATTACAGCCCTTAAGGCAAAGTAACATACCCAACACACTAGTAATGGGCGACTCTATAGTCAGGCACACTGATGTCCCACTCACTAGGCTGAACAAGGAGAAGGTTACTGTTAGCTGCCAGTCGGGTGCCAGGATCCACCATACAACACAAGCACTCAGGTCACTCCGGAACAAGTACAAATATGACTCTGTCATTGTCCATGTTGGTGTGAATGACCTGAGCCGTACCTCCCTGGACTACATGAAACGAGACATGGAGGAGCTCTCTGATCAATTAGCCCAGGCCAATATGACCCTGACCCTGAGTAGCATCCTGCCCTCACCAAGAATGATACCATGGTACAGAAAAAAAAATGATCAATTTCAACAATTGGCTAAGCTTCTGGTGTCATTCAAAGGGGATCCAGTGTCTGTCAGCCTGGGATGACATGCTTGACGAGCCACACTGCTTCGCTAGAGACGGCTTGCACCTGTCACCCTTAGGCTTTCGAATAGTGGCCAAGGCTCTTGCCACCCCCATAGTGCCTTTTTTAGGCAAGGCTCAAAAGACAAACCAAGTAGCACAAGTAACAAAAAACTGAGGGTAATGCTACTCAATGTCAGAAGTCTAAACCTCAAAATGCACGCACTCGAGGCACTCCTCAGTATGGAGAAAATCGATATATCTGCAGTAACGGAAACCTGGTTTAAGGCTCCAGAGAGCACCCCAGCACTACCAGGCTACAACTCGGCCACAAAACCCGGACCGAAATGCAAAAGGCGGGGGAGTATCCATATTCATTAAGGATACCTACACCTCCAGATTAGTGGCACAGCACGATGATTCAGAGATCATCCACGTGCAACTAACAACGGGCAAAAACTGCTATTCAAATTATAGCTTGCTACAGATCACCCACCATGTCCCAGGACCCCCACTCCACATTCCTGGAAACACTGGGAAACATAAAGGTCCTACCAAACACCCTGATATTGGGTGATTTCAATTACCCAAACATTAACCGGGAGAACTACTCAAGTACAAACTCCCTTGCCCAACATTTCCTAGAATTTATAAACTCAAACACCCTGGATCAACTGGTCAACATCCCCACCAGAGGTGACAACATGTTGGACCTGGTTATCACCAACATGGGCGACCAGTGTTCCACACCGGACGTCAACTCCTCGTTGGTTAGATCTGACCTTAAACTAATCACTCTGGATATCCACATTCTACCACCACCCCTGGTCAAAGAAACCACCATGAAAACCTTTTTAAAAGCAAACTTCACGTTACTTAAGACTGAGGTGGGAAGTTTCAAAGCCTCCATACTTAAGGATAATGCTGTCCAAGCCGCAAAATCCTTTACTAATGCACTCTACGGGCACCTACAAGAATGCATGGATCGTGCTATCCCAAACAAAACCAAGACTCACTCCTCCAAGAAAAAAAAAAACAGTCTGGTGGACCCCTGTCATAAACAAGCTATACAATAGAAGGAGGAAACTAGTACAGAAAAGAGTAAAATCCCAAGAAGGGAAGACATCCCTGATCAGTATCAGCAAGAAGCTACATTCCCTCATAAAATCATCCAAGGCTATCTTCGAAAGAAAAATTGCCATGGACTCCAAAGATAACCACAAGGCATTCTTTAGCTATGTCAATAATCTAAGTGGTAATTCTCAGATCTGCTCGGAGTTAGTGCAGAATGGCACAAAATACACTGAACCGACCGATATAGCCAACATCCTGGCAGACAGGTTCACTGCAAACTTCACTCCCCTCTCACTCCCAAAAGGGCCCATAACTATACCAGAAAAATGTAGTACCCCTGAAATCACAGACACTCAGGTTAAAACAGCCCTCTCCAGAGCCAAAAACACAGCATCAGTGGGACCTGAATGTATCCCAGGCTGCATCCTGTATGAGCTGAAAGATGAACTAACCCCTCACCTAAACACACTGTTTAAACTCAGCTTCTCCACAGGCTATGTGCCCATAGAGTGGCGCACAACAGCGGTTATTCCGCTCCACAAAGGTGGAGCCACAACGGACCCCGGGAACTATCGCCCTATAAGCCTGACTAGCTTGGTCTGCAAGGCTATGGAGCACATCATCATGGGCCTCATTAACAGAGACATTGGGAAACTCCAAACCCTGGACCCTACCCAGTTCGGCTTTGTTAAGGGCAGATCATGCCTCCTAAACCTGGTGGACTTCTTTGAGACAGTTACCAAGGCTATAGATGGGGGAAAGGTGGTCCTCACAGCCTACCTAGGCCTCGCAAAGGCCTTTGACACCATTCCCCACTCAGGTATTATAGACAAGCTCACCAGCCTGAACATAAACCCCTATGTCACGAGATGGGTTGCCAACTGGCTCACGGACAGAACCCACATGAGATAGAGTTGCGGGAGCTAGGTCTGACTCTAAACCGGTTATAAGTGGCATTCCCCAGGGCTCAGTCCTAGGACCCCTCCTGTTCAGCATGTTTTTCTCAGTGGTATAGGCAAGCACAGGAGGACTATGGCTGACCAAGTTCGCAGATGACTTCAAACTAGGGGCTGTAATTGATTCTCCATCTGACACAGACATCCTCCAAAAGGGTCTCACTGAGACAGATACCTGGTGTCAAAACCATGGCCTCAAGCTAAATGCCACAAAGTGCATAGTCATCCCCTTTGGAAAAAACAAAGTACCCACAAACTATCACATAGGTGGTAGCCCCTAAATACGGAAGACGTAATAAGGGATCTGGGGACCCAAGTAGATGGTAACCTCTCCTTTGATGATCACATTACCAAAGTGGTTAGAAAATCCACCTAATCACAAAAGGGTTTGCATCCAGATTGAAAGAGGTCATTGGGCCCCTCTATGCATCACTCATCAGACCCATCATAGAGTACAATGCCCCATTTGGGATGTACCTTACAAGACACCTGCAACAACTGGAAAGACCACAGAAGTACCTCACCAAGAGGATCACTGGCCTCAAGCAGATGCCCTATGCAGCAGAAACTCCAGCTGTACTCTGTTGCATACCGCCTACTCAGAGGTGATCTCTGCCTGACATACAAGGCCATGTCCAACCCAGAATTGATGGACATGCTCCACCTAAAGAAAACCATATCCCCTCGAGCCACACACTCCAGGGATCTAAACCTCACCACAACAATAAATAGGACGTGCTGGAGAGATAGATTCCTGTTCCAGAGACTTCCCATGCTCTGGAACAAGATTCCAGTCTACATTAGGCAGAGCTCCTTGCTAACCCTCTTCAAGAGAAACCTTGATGAGTGGATGAGAAACAGAAAGTTTACCCGAGGGATCACTTCAATGGCTCTGCTGGACAGAGGCACAGGGAACTAATCTAACGGGGCTGCGAAAGCCAGCACATTCCAGCTAGGCTTATAAATGCCTTCAGGCAGATAGCCTAGTACCTACCTATGAACCTATTACTTAGCTCATTCAAATCCTGCGTTCCTTTAAATCTCGTTCCTTCACTGCATATAATGTTCCTACAATTCCCATTTTTTTTCCTGTGTAGATTGCTCCTTCCGTTTTCTAAAGATCTGAACTTCAGTTGACTTATCTCTGTTACTATATTCACTACTTCTAGTAAACTTGGTTTAGACTTTGATTTCCATTTTCTAGTAATTGCTTTTTTTGGTGGCCACCATAATTAGATTCAGCAAGGCCTTACTATGGGTAGGCAATTCCAATTCTGTATCATAACTCAAAAAGATTATTTCATTAGTTACACCAATTTGCTCACCCAGTATCTCAGCCAACTCATTACACGTCCAGAAAATATTTTCTCAGTTGCCTCTTTCTTACCTATCATACCTCCAACATTTTCTACCTGAGGAAACATTCTTTGGAGTCTACTTAGAGTATAAAAATACCTATGCAAACACTTCCAGCAAAGATCCTAAATCTTAGACTTTGTTGCATATTTGGAAGATATACATATATCCCACCATTGTTTCTTTGTGACTTGCTTATCTGGGCTCTCTTCACAATCCTTTCTAAACTCCTCTGGTTGATTCTTATAGTTGTCATGCAATATTTTATATGCTCTACTAATTATTCCTTTTTAACTGCAGCTTCTGTTCTAGATTGTATTAAAAAAACATTACCAGTGTTGGTCTTTCATTTAGGACCTCCCTATTTCTCTTTGTCTGTGCCCTGATATCAATCCTTGATAGGGATGGCAATATCTAACCTGCAGTCTAAATACATTTTTGGCATCTTCCCATTCTGTTACATTTCCCTTTTTAGTTGTTTGCTCCCAGTACCTTGGATCATTTGCCATTTTTTTCCAATAGATTCCAGACCCCCTCTTGCCTATTTTCTGCATCTGTAACTGCAGTTATCCCGATCAGTAGAATCTCTTTTCTGCATTCCCATGCTAGCTTAGTTCTCAAATGCTTTCTGCTACTTTATGAATATAATATTTTGTATGATTATTGTCATTCTCTTTAAGGGTCTGCATCCAAAATCCCAGTTTCTCCTTGTGTCTTGAGCTTTCCCCCTGTATTATCATCATCCCTTTCTACTTTTATTTATAGTTTGTGCTGTGTACAAGAGCCTTAACTGTGTTACTCTAAAATACCCCTTCAAATCTGTTTTATCATGTCCCCATAAATATGGATATTGCTGGACCAGTTCGTGTGTGGGTACATAATTTATTGCTATTGTCTTTGTTTTAGCTTCATTAATTTTGTATCCTAAAAACATTTGAAACTGTCTTAAAATGTTCCACAACACTAATGTCCCTTTCTGGTTTTGTCAGGTATAAAATAATATCATCTGCAAATAAAACCAGCTTTTCTTAACTACCATGCCAGTTATATCCTTGAATTTCTGAGTCCCTTATTTTATTTGCCAATGGTTCTAAATGTAATGCATACAGCAAAGGGGAAAGAAGATGCCTCTGCCTGGTTCCTTTACTCAAGCAGAAATTATCAGAGAGGACCCCACCCACTTTAATTTTCACCTCTGATTCCTCATATGTACTCCTAATCAACCTTATAATTTTATCAGGGAAAACTACTTCCATTGCCTTACTCATGAAGTCCCAGCTTACTCTGTCAAATGCTTTCGCTGCATCAAGACCCACCAAAAACAGTGGTATTTTGTTGCATTCTGTTTCCCTCTGGATCATCAATGTTCTGTTAATGTTAGCAAATGTTTGCTTCCCCTCCACAAAACCACATTGTTCCATATCTTTCAATTTTGGCATCACTTTTGCCATTCTTTTAACCATTATAGACATAAACACTTCATAACCATGATTTAGTATTGAAATGGGCCTGTATGAAGCTGGATCCAATGGATCTTTACTGTCTTTAAGTATTAACAGCTACCAACGCTTTCTTCCAGGATGTCGGCACTTCTCCTCCTCTTAAAATACTGTTAAACAAAACCTTCCAGATCTTTATCAGTTTTTTCCCTCCTAGTTACCAAACTTCTACAGGAATACCATCTATTCCTGGGAACTTTCCTGTAGATTAGTTATAAATCACCATTTTTATCTCATCCCTTCCTCTCCTAACTGTTAGTGATTGAGCCTCATCTACCTCTAACCTTGGCATATTTAATTCTTCCATAAACATTTCCATTTGCACCTTTTCTTGATTTCCATGTTTCTCTGCTTTATACAGACTTTCGTAAAATTTCTGAAATATTTCTAGCACGTCTACAGGATCTCTTGTTTTCTTCCTTGTTATAGGCTCCTTAAGCTTGGTGACAGTCCTTTCTGTTGCCTGAGTCATTGTGCTAAAAGTTTTTGAGCTCTAGAGTTATAAAATATTTTCTTGACAGCAGTCTTTCTAAATTCATGCATATTATTAAGATAATCCCTTATTTTCTGTTTAGTATTCTCCAGTTACTCCTCTTCTTGTTCTGTGAGATTCCCCCTATTTTGCAATACTTTAACATTTGTCAGTCCATCTAAATAATTCTTGTTACTTCTTAACCATATCTCCCTTTCCTTTATTTCCACACTAGTTTTATAGGTTCATAGGTAGGTACTAGACTATCTGCCCGAAGGCATTTATAAGCCTAGTCAGAATGTGTTGGCTTTCCCCGCCCCCTTAGATTAGTTCCCTGTGCCTCTGTTCAGCAGAGCCACCGAAGTGATCCCGGGGTAAACTTTCTGTTTTCCATCCACTCGTCAAGGTTTCTCTTGAAGAGTGTTAGCGAGGAGCTCTGCCTAATGTAGATTGGAATCTTATTCCAAAGCATGGGAAGTCTCTGGGACAGGAATCTATCCCTCCAGCTCGTCCTATTTATTGTTGTGGTGAGGTTTAGATCCCTAGAGCATGTGGCTTGAGGGGATAAGATTTTCTTTAGATGGAGCATGTCCATCAATTCTGGGTTGGACATGGCTTTGTATGTCGGGCAGAGATCACCTCTGAGTGGGCGGTATGCAACCGAGTACAGATGGAGTTTCTTCAGTCAAGCTGCATAGGGCATTTGTTTGAGGCCAGTGATCCTCTTGGTGAGGTACTTCTGTGGTCTTTCCAGCTGTTGCAGGTGTCTTGTAAGGTACATCCCAAATGGGGCGTTGTACTCTATATGATGGGTCTGATGAGTGATGAGTAGAGGGGTACAATGACCTTTTTTGATCTGGATGCGAACCCTCTTGTGATTAGGTGGGCCACAAAGAAGGATTTTCTAACCACTTTGGCAATATGATTATCAAAGGAGAGATTACTATCTACTTGATGTCCCCAGATCCCTTATTACGTCTTCTGTATTTAGTTGTTTTAAACTCAACTTTAATTTTGTCCAACTCCCTAGCTATATTTTCAGAAGAAATATCTATCTTCTGTAATAGCTCCTACAAAACCCATTCCTTAAATTCTTCTCTTTTCAACAGATAGGCTGGAAAGTGCCAGTTTCTCGTTTTTATTTCATTACATTCAGTTTTTATTTTATTTCTTATTGGCCCATGAACTGAAATAGTTATTGGGTACGTTTTAAGACCTTCAGTTAAGTCCACATGTTCCTGTGAAATATAATTTCTATCTAGCGTAGCCCATTTTTTGTATCTTGAAGAATAATATGTGAATTTACTCTGAACTCCTAGTACTGAATTCACGTCTTCCATGCCAAACCCTTTTATAAATTTCTTCAAAAATCTACCCTCCTTTGTTATATTTTCCCTTCTGGGCCCCCCAAACACATCTTCACTTTTGCGAACCAAATTCCAATCCCCACCTATAAGTAATATTCCTTGCTGAAAGATGATTATTTCTCTCAGGATTTTCTTAAGCTTCATTGTAGCAGTTTTAGGTGGAATATCAATACATGCCAGTGTAATCCTCCTCTCTTGCCAGTAGCCCCTTATACTACAAATCTAGCATTATTGTCTTTTTTCCCTCTTTTAGCAGTATTTGAGCTCCTCTTGCAATTAATATAAGTACTCCTCTTTTCCTTTGGCCCAGGTATTTTACTGAATAACCATCCTGAAAACCTTTCTTTATCAAATTCTCATGTCCATTTCTTTCCAGGTGTGTCTTCTGTTGCATAGCTATTTGCACTCTACATTTTTTAATATAGTTCACTGCTCTTTCTTTTTTGTACTTATCTGTGAAACCATTCAAATTGAAAGATGTTAAAGAAAGCATAGTTTTCTTATATAGTTATTTTCCCACCTTTTATGTATAATTGCTTTTTTTTTGCTAAATGTCTAGTTCCAACTTTCATGTTACATGCATATATTGTTTGCCAGCTTGGTCTTTTATACAGATGTTTCTTGTCGTATCCATTTGAGCCTATGTCACATTTTACAAAACGTTTTGTTTTATTGAAAGCCCTCAAACAAAAAAAAAGATAAACATCCTCCAGTATCCCCTAAAACCTATTAACTTAACCATAACACACAAAACTATGTACATCTTCAGAATTTGAAGTTTTACCTTCCTAATAAGAGCAATTGTTCTAAGATGAGAGCTACACAGACAGATTAGGGTTAACCAAAATGAAAGGTCATTCATGCTAAAAAGCATGGTGCATTCTATGCTTTTAGTAAGTGCTGTGTGGTTTTGTCTTATCTTTGTAGCTCTCCCAGCTGAGAAAACACTTGAATGCTTTCAGTAAACACTTTCTCCAAGCCATTTTTTTTATCAGATTGTCTTCGTAGGGACATGCAAATCAGACACAATACTGCTAGGCATACATTGTTTACCAGAAAAAAAATTATAATATTCAATATTCTTTTTCATTTATTTGCTTTCTTTTAAAACTTTTTACTGGATAAAGACAAGGGCCTTCACCCAGTCATTCCTTTATGTAAGCATGAGAAAAAGCACACTAATTTTCCTTTTGTCATGCTCTCTTATTCAGACCCTTTCTCCCCCCCCCCTTTTTTACATTGCAGTGCTTACATTTCTTGAAACTGAACAACGAAAAAGAGAGAAGTGGTAAAAAACAGACACACTTGTTTATATTAGTATCCCCATTAGTTTTAAAAAAAACTAAAAAGGTTACTTCATAGCTTGCAAAGAAAGTCCTACACCATTATAGTAGTCCCATTAAGAAACAAATACTTACAGCTAACTTTCTTCCTCCTCTTCCGCTCTCCCAAGCATTTTTCTGAAGATTAATGACGTGAAGTAGGGCATATGCTTTAGAGTCCCCTAGAAGTCTGAGTCCACAAAAATCCAGTATTTCCAAATCCTCTTGTTCTGCCATGTTTCACAAGTATAATTCTTGCTTTGTAATCCCACATTTGTCAGTTTCCAAGTTACTGATTTTATTTTTCAAACATTAATAACATGGAGTGAGCATATGCTTTAAAGTCCCCTACAAGTTTAACAGAGTTCAAGGAAGTCCAGTATTTTCAGATTTTCTTGTTCTGTCATGTTTCACAAATATAATTATTGCTTTATCACCCCATGTTTGCCAACTTTCAAGTTACTAGCTTTATTCTTGTTCATCACCATCTCCCTAATCCTGTCTCTTTTTCATTTCCAATGTATTCTCAATTCTTCTGGTCAACTCTTATGTTGTCATCCTTCTCTCAGGCATTTTCCATTGAAACAGTGGAAAAGATTTCACGTCCTCCGTCTCTCTGTAGTCCTTATCACCAGAAGGACATAAAGCAGAAACTCCTTCTGTTTCACAGCTCTCCCTTTGTTGGACAAACTTTTGTATTTCCTCCTTAGCATGTACTTAATCAAAAATGATTTTGAGCCTTCAGGAAAAAATATTTTGAAGATGGCTGGGTACAGGAATTTGAATTTTCACACCTACTTCTCGACATTCCCTAAATAATGGAATATATTTACTCCTATTCTGCCTGGTGTACAATGAGTAATCATTCAGCACAAACACTGTGCTGTCTTCCACTTTTAGTACTTTGCTCTTCTGCCACAGTTTTGTCAGAATCAAATCCTTTTGCTGATAAGACCGCATCCTTGCTCTTAAAGGTCTAAGTTGTTTTCTAGTAACCAGATTTGGAGCATGACACAATGTGACCTTTCACTTAACAATTCCTGTTGTGGAATACCATTCAAGTTGCTTATTTGTGCCTTCATAAAATTAATACAGTCTGTTCTTTCCAGCTTCTCAGGTACAGCAGAAAATCTCAGGTTTTTCCCCTATGTGCTTTGCCCTGTAATTCTATTATTTTTGAAACATCTCCTCTTGTGCAGTTTCATATTAACCCAGCCTTTTCTTCATTTCACCCTCTGAGTTTTGCAATTCTGTCACCTAGGCTGAATATCTGTTTAAAACTGCTTCCATTTTTTTCCAGCTTTTTATTGTTTGTATTGATATATCCCATCGGTGTTTCATTTACTTTAACCATTTCTGTGTGCAAGTGCTTTATACTTTCCTCTAGGTTACTGGAAAGTGTCTGGAACTTGCACTTGTTCTTGCTGAGCAACTGCAGTACTTATCCTAGTGTTTTTTTTCCCCCCCGTCACCTTTTGCGGCTGATTTTCCTCTAGGTCCTTTATATTTCTTTTTTTTTTCTGGCATCAAGGCAGTGCTCTTACTAGTCAGTTACTGAAATTTACCCAGAAATCTAAGTCCACTGTTTTTTTGTGCTAAGTTTCTGTTTTCAGATTGTGAGAGCCAGAATTAAGCTATTAATTAATGCGCAGCCATCTTGGAAGTCTCTGCTCCTGCAACATTTCTGACATTGCAATCTGTAGGGAGCTTTTAAAATCTTCCAACTCTTTGTATTCCTAGAAGACATATTCCCAGCTAACTCTCAGTTTTCCTTTACACCTCAAGCATCTGCTGTCTACCTGAGGAAAAAAATTATCTGAAGTCTGCTTGGGGTTTAAAGTTTTTATGCAAACACTTTCAAGCAAAAATCCCAAATCTTCTGGACTTTGTGACATACTTGACAGAAATACAGGTGTCTTTCCATAGTTCCTTGGTAACTTGCCTTTCCAGTCTTTCTTCCCAATCTTTTCTAAACTTCACTGATTGATTGATTATTATGGTTATCATGCAATATTTTATATGCCCTACTAATTATCCCTTTTTTAACAGCTGCTTCTGTTTTAGACTCAGCCAAAAACTCTACCATAGCTAGCGTTTCACTTGGCAATCATGTGTCCTGCATTCTTTCCCTGTAGTCTGTTATATGTTCATGGTATGGAAGGTAGTCTCTAACCTGGAGTCTAGACTCTTCTTGGCTTAATCACACTCTGTTAACTTTCTTCTGTAGCAGTTTGCTCCAAATACCGTGGTTCCTTTGCTAATTTTCTGAAGTAAATTCTAGGTCCCTCTTGCCTGTTTTCTGTACCATTACATTGCAGTCATCGCTGTTGGTATATCTCCTTTCTCATGTTGGTTTAGTTCTTAGAATACTTCGTTACTTTGTTACTTTATGAATATAATGTTCTGTATGGTTGTTCTCATTCTTAAGGACCTACTTCCAAACCCGTACTCTCTTTATTTCATGAACAGCTCCCACCTCTGTTTCATCGTCATCCCCTTCGATTTATAACCTTCTGCTCTTATGTATATGAGCCTTAACTGCGTAGCGCTAAAGTATCCCTTCACATCAGCTAATCATAAACTTCCTTGTCTTATGGGAAGAATCAACTTATCCCACTTAACTCTTGTTCTGTTCCCTTCTCAAATCAGTTAATTCATCTCTTTGTTAAATACTGTCCACAACTTCTCTTGTTGATAAAAACATTCCTGATCTTTATGTAAAATTAAAGGGACTAAAACATTTTTACTGCATTTATGTTACTATCCGTATCCAGAATCAAGAGCTTCCAGATTCTCATTTTTTTGTGTTATATTTTGTTTAGACCCTTCCCAGTTTTCCTTAGCTGCTGTAACAGAATCATTTTAATCCATACACCGAAATATATCATCTTATGTCTCCATAAACATGGATATTGAACAAATTCATGTATGGGTATGCAGTTTACTGCTATAGTCTATTTTATCATCTTTATTTTTATATCAAAAAAATATATAAAATCGGTCTCAGAATGTTCTACAATACCAAAATGCCCTTTTCTGGATTTATCAGATACAAAGTAAAGTAACGTCTGTTGACCTTTCCCGGTTAGGGATTGCCACAGCAGAACGCCAGTCCGCTTATGATTGGCAGTAGATTTTTATGGTGCCAAGATGCCAGCCCGACGCCTAACCTTCAACGAAGGCACACCATTCACCACGCACCTACCTGCATGTCTTTAAACATCACTGAACCGCGGGGTGGACATGCAGACTCCACACCAGCCGAGAATCGAACCGGAGAACCTCTTGCTGTGAGGCGACAATGCTAACCGCTGCACCACTGCAGCCGTATCAGATACAAAGTAATAAGTAAAAATTTCTGCAAGTAAGGTTAACTTTTCTTGAGTACCATACCAGTTATACCACTGAATTTTGAGTTATTTATTTTCTTTTACAGTGACTCTAAATATCGAACAAATGACAAAGAGGCAAGAGCAGACACCCCTGCCTTGTTCCTCCATTTAAACAGCTTGTTGCAGAGGGCCTCCACCCCCACTTAATTCTTGCTGACCCTTTATATATTTTTCGAATTAAAGAGCTTTAGTAATATTGTGTTTGTTTTCCTTGCACAGTGTACACAAAACTGGCAAAGTAAGGTTTAAGTGTCACTGTGCTGCGAGTATAACTCAGCACTGCAGTTGGGTTACTGAAGTAATAGAAAATCACATGCCTGACAGGTGGGTACAAGTTAAATACAAGCATCTTTTGCCATGCTGCAAGCTGCTTACTTTTACAGACATTTTTTAAAATCACTTCTAGTCAATACGTGTTTAGCTGCAACTACACCTTGAAAGTTAAGACAAGTTTTTGGATCTCACTCTGTATGTACTGGGCCAGAAAAATTTTCATTAGGCCCCAGATTTGCGTAGGGTAGTTATCACATGCTTGTGGAACTCCAACTCAAGGCTACAGTTTTCATGATAGACATTACTAGGCACATTTTGCTTTGCTGCCAGAAGTAACGTTCTGTTTTGCATGTAATTTTTTGAAAATAAATATTTGTTTTGTTATAAAGAAGTGGTTAATCTTCAGATTGACTGTTGGCTGGACAGCCAGATTTAAAGTTCTCTAACTCTGCTTGTGGGGGGTAGTGGGTTTAAAATAGCTGTGGGCTACCAAGTGATAATGTATGCATCTAGACAGGTCTGTCTGTCTTCAGTTTAAAAAAGGAAACTTCAGTTGCAACTGGCTTGTATAGCAAAGGAGGTGTAATTCACATACCATCCTGTCAGTTTCATGGCAGCTCAGTTAGAGTACTGCCATTGCTTAGCTCTGTTATTGGGTAGATGGCATAAAATATTAACCCCCCGGCTGTATTCCAAGCTTCTCTATACCAAGAGATACATCAGAAAGTCATGTGTAAGACTGGATGTTGTTTTACTTGACAATTTGCTTCTTGCAGTAGTTGGTGTTGTAAGTCAATGAAAGGAGTTCTGTAACTTGCAATGCTGGTCAATTTTGATTTTCTCAGCCTTTTGATCTAGTGTGGCCTGAACAAAAGTCATGAGGAAGAAAATAATTTCACTCATTTTTTTTTCTTTCATGTAAGGCAGAGGATATGGCCAAGGCTTTGACAAAATAATATCTCATAATAAACTTGCAAGATAATTTTTTTAGAGGATACCCCCCTCCCCCCAAAAAAAACAAAAAAAAAAAACACTGTCACTGACTGTGCATCTTTCTGGTGTTAAATGGAGATGAAAGCAGAGGTTTAAATGGCCACAGTCCTGTATTTCAAGTGACTGCGGATGGCCACAGTCCTGTGTTTCAAGTGACTGATGTCATACCTACTGCTCATCCCTATACCCTAAAGACAGCCCACTTGTATATATGCCTGATGTGTGATTGTGAGCAAAGTGAGAAAGGTAATTGATCACAGAAATGTATTCCAGCTTGCTGCCCCAGACAGTATACTTCCCCTACACAAATTATGGTCACCTTCTCAGCACCCCTAAGATCTGTGAGAAAAGTAAAAGAAACAGCAAGTACACGGTACCCAGTCCCAACAGAAACTATAATGACTGTCTGTGCACACCTCAGGGGTTTGGTGTGATCCAGGAAAACTGGAGGAATTCCAAGTCACCTGCTGCATGTTTTTGAGGTGGAAGAGGAAGCCAAAGCACTTGGTTTCCTCCTGCACCTCAAAAACATACAGTATTTGTAGGAGGAAACCAAAGCACTTGGACAGACTTACTTAGAGAAGGGAGAGCATGTAAAGTGCACATAGAAAAATCGGCTGTCAATAACTTAACCATGTTACTGGTGAGTTTCCAGAAAAGAGTATTGCATTATTTAAGTGTGCGCCTTCATTTTGTTGTTGTTGTTAAAGTAGTTAGGAATGAGCCACTGCGTGACTTATAAGCATAAGGATGCCATGCAACGTTTTTACAACAGTTATATAAATGTAGTGAGACGTAGTTCCAACCGTCTTCCTTCACTGTACTGTAGGAAGCTCAGAGCTGATTGTTGCCAACAGAAAAAAATATATGAGTTGGAGTTTACCAAGCTTTTGCAGAGCTGGACAGCTGATTTCGCAGACTAAGAAAAGACACCTAGGTGCAGATACAAGAACATCATGATATAGAGGCACATTGTCATGACATATATATATTTTTTCCCCTTAGGAAAATCTCATCTGGCAATAGTGCAAAAAGTAAATAGTGAGGGTGAAGGCGATCCCTTCTATGAGGTCCTAGGTTTGGTAACCTTAGAAGATGTCATTGAAGAAATCATCAAATCTGAAATCCTGGATGAGTCCGATTTGTACAGTAAGTTTTTAAATCATTTTCCTGTGATGTGTCTTTTTAATACCTCTTTGAAAACACAGTTTCATTTTTTTACAGAATGTTGTTAGTATTTATGCAAAGTCTTTGTTGTCAATTGAACCTCTACCAAATGCATGTTAAATTAACTTTCAGTGCAGTTTTTCTTTTCCCTTTTTACCCAGAAGTTCTGTACTGTGTTTATGTTGGGGTAGTGGAGCAGCTATGGATAGTAGTGAAATTCTAATACTTTATCAAAGAAAGTGCATCAAACCTTTATAAAGCCATGGTTAAGTTTATAGTCCTGTTTAACTTTAAAAAAGTGCACTTGATAATATTTTCCAAGCACATTCATTTGCATGGCACATAGTAAAGAAATTTATTGCACTTCAGAAGGGTATTAAATATTACTTTAATGTCCTGAATGCACAATTGGAAATGAGTACTTAAATGTTTAACATTGTTGTGGGATCAGTCAAGTAATGGAATCTAATCATGCTGCTGGGTTACTCTGCATTCGGAACTGTTGTTTTCCTGGACATAAAAGCAAGGTTTACATATACTCTGGATGAGCCTTAGAATTCAGATGTTGCGCTGATATTCTGTAGTATCTTAGTGTAGTGATGAGACAGTGTGGCTCTGTGGAGCATTCTAGCTGGACTGTTTAGCTTCTGCTTCAGACCATTAGCTGATCCATTTTGAAGAGTTACTGTGGAGACACTTCAGAATTCACCGTTTAATTTGTCATTCAAAATGAATTACACAACTCTTATGATTATTTTTTGCCTTTCATTCCCTTCTCCATTCCTTGTCACAGGGCTGTATCTCACAGGAATGGAAAACTGAGGAAATTCATGGAATGCTTACTGGATGTGACAGCTAGTATTTTTTTCTCCTCTGCTGTTGTATACTGTCACCTAACTGTGTATTATGCCATGCACTTGCAGGGTTGTTTGTGCAAGTTTCTGTCCTGTTTTCCCATGTCTGCCTGTCGCATGCTGTGCCAGAATAAGGTTTGCTGTGCTGGACCTGTTTTGGTATGTGTGCTTCCACATGCACATACATAGTACACACGTGGCTTGACTTGAAGATCAAGTTTAAATGTGCGAAACAAACTCTCTGTTCACACACACGTGTTTGCATGCAAATACTTTTTTTGTGAAAACCAGAGTTTCTTTTTGCAGCATTTAAAAAATATGTACATTGCTTCCCAACACAGAAGAGTTAACAAACAAAGCCATATTTATAGGCGGGCGGGAGGTGCTTTCATCACTCTTGGTGTCCAGCTCTAATTACTCTGGTTAGTGTGAATAAGTAATTGTGTATTAGTTATGTAACTACAAAACCGTGTAAGAAACTTCTCTATGTGGAAGATTTTCAGTCCGTATATCTCTAGTTAATCACTGTATATTAATCAGATCAGACAATAGTAGTAGAAGTAGCGAACTTAAACTCGTCTTAAGTAAAAATAAATAAATAAAAATATGTAATTGTACAGAATTACTAAGTATTCGAAAGTAATCCAAGCAAGGCAAGGCTCTCTGTTTCCAGTCGAAAATCCTTTATTAAGTACACAGACAAGCGATCCAAGTAAAACAAAAAATAGAGTTATAAAACAAAAACCAGAAAGGCTCCACATTAGAAAAATGCTTTGATTGACAAAACAACAGAACAGTGACCTGGCGAGTACAGAGTCAAGTTAAATTCACTAAGTGCTTTCACCCGTTCATAAAGATGGGCATCATCAGAGTGAAATGTGAAAAGCAAATTCAAGTTCTTAAAAGTCAGTTCATACACACACCCACTTACTAAAACCAATCAGAAGTGTTAATCAATTGAATATTTAAATGTCAAAATTCACCTAACAATTAAAACTAAAAAATGTTTTAACAATAATATACCTAGTCTAATACAGCATTGTATTGGACTAGGTATATTATTGTTAAAAATTTTTTTTAGTTTTGTTAGGTGAATTTTGACATTTAAATATTCAATTGATTAACACTTTTGATTGGTTTTAATAAGTGGGTGTGTGTACGAACTGACTTTTAAGAACTTGAATTTGCTTTTCAATGCCCATCTTTATGAACGGGTGAAAGCGCTTAGTGAATTTAACTTGACTCTGTACTCGCCAGGTCACTGTTCTGTTGTTTTGTCAATTAAAGCATTTTTCTATCGTGGAGCCTTTCTGGTTTTTGTTGTACCAGTCTAGTTTGTTGGCCTTAACGTTTGGGAAAAATAGAGTTATAGTTTCCTCACAAGCTTTCTAAATATATGTATTTATTTATTTATTTTACATTTGTTGACCGGGAAGGTCTGACTGGATATATGTCCATTTTCACTGGAGGCCCTGGGAGAAAAGCTCCATACAGAAGACGTAAGACAGAACAGCATAATACATTGTAAAATACAATAGAGAAATACAGTGCAGATAAATTGTTACATATTTACATATTGATACCATTCCACTATTAGTATAATTCAAGATAGAAGTTATACAATATATTTGTAGGTCACTTTCCAAGTTCCCAGCCCAACATTCAAAAAGTTCATATATATTTGTGCGTCTTTTTATAGGTTACTTAAAATCGATTCTAGATTTCACTTAAACAACAAGTTTGTACAGAGTAATTAGGTTAGGATTCAGTGACACTGCTAGGAGACCCTAATTGAGTGCACAGTAGAAGAGTGTGGGGATTAGTCAGGGGTAGAGCAAGGACAGAGCCATCGCATAGTAAAGTATTGATTAAGGTTTTTTTTAATTGAGTTGGAGAGGGTTGTAAGGTTAGTTCTGTAGGAAGAGACTTCCAGACTTTACCAAATGAGTTCATAAACAGAGCTTCCCCAGCTGAGTTGTTAGCTTTGAAGGTGAAAGCTAGCATTTTGTTAGAGGATCGAAGAGTTTTAAGGTTCTGGTAGGGGGTGATGATAGTTTTAAGACTGGGTGTCCATTCTGGCTGGTAGAGAATCTTGTGGGCAGTTACTGGTTGGTTAGCCAGTAGAAGGTTAGGCAGTTCAAGCCAGCCTAGTAGTTTGAGGTTATGGCAGTGATGGGTCCTATAGGCAGAGGTGGTGGCAAATCTGGCAATATGATTATAGCAGGTTGTGAGCTTGTTGAGGTTGGTTTTACTCAGGTTGGTGAATAAGGGGGAGGCGTAGAGAAGTGTGGATAGTAGATGAGTGCGAGCAAGAACAGTTCTGGCTAGGGGAGTTAAGAAGGGTTTGAGTCTATGTAGAGAGCCAAGTTTTTTATTTACTGTTTTGATTGTGTGGTCGATGTGCAAGTCAGACTTTAGGTTGTTGTCAACTATAACCCCTAGGGGTTTGGTTGAGGGGTCTGGTGAGATAATAGTACCATTGTTAGATTTAATGGAGAAGGTTAGAGAGGAGGTCTTACGAGATTGGGAGAACAACAGCAGTTTGTTTCTTTTGGGATTTAGTATGAGACGACGATAGAGGAGCCAATTTTCAACTATGCTAAATGTGTTTTGGGGTAATGTCAGCAGTTCTGGAGTTGTAGTAGAACATATTAGGGTTGAGTCATCCTCGTATTGAGTACAGGTAGTGTCTGGTATTACTTTATGCAAGTCATTAATGAATATGGATTTTGGGGGACTCCAAGTGTTATAGGTAAAAGGGTAGATAAGTTATCTTTCCACAGGACTGCCCGTTGTCTACTTCCCAGATATGACTTAAACCATTGTATAGCATGAGTGTCTAGGGAGATTCAGTCTAGGGTTTGCAGGAGAAGTTGATAGTTTACCATGTCGAAAGCTTTGGAGAGATCTAGGAAGATGGCTGAGGACAGTTTATTGCTGTTACGATTAGGATTTATGACATTGGTAAAGGATAGTAGGGCAGTGGTGGTACTCTGGTTTGGTCTGAAGCCATGTTGAGAATTTGACAGATTGTTATCAGGAAGGTAGGCTAGGAGTTGCTTTTGTGTACATTTTTCCATGATTTTGTCTATAGGCGAGAGTATTGCTATGGGTCTGAAGTTTGAGAGGTCAGTAGAACTGCCTCCCTTGTGGAATGGAATAATATGGGATATCTTCCAGGTAGTGGGAATGGTAGCTTCAGATATGGATCTGTTAATCATAATGGATATAGGGTAGGCTACAGCATCAGCTGCTTTTTGTAGGTAGTCTGCAGGGAGGAGATCAGCGGCAAGAGTAGTTGGTTTTCATTTTGTAATTAGTTTAAGGGTAAATGATGTTGAGACTGGTTGAAATTTGAAGGTAGTTTGGGTACTAGGTGTATAGTCTGATGGATTTGGTGCACTAGGGGATAAGTTATTGGCTAGGTTTTGGATAGTTTCTGTAAAGAAGCTATTGAAGGAGTTGGCAACCTCTGCAGGAGAATTTGAGTTGAAGGTTGAGGGGACCAGGGTGGTGGATAGTCCTGGATGGAGAAGTTTATTTAGAGTTGCCCAGAATTTATGTGGTTTGTTTTGGTGTTTTTGTTGTAGGTTGTGATAGTAGTTTCTTTTGTCGATTGTGACAGATGTTTTTGTGTCATTCCTTATTTGTCTATAATGGAGTTGATCTGTGAGGTTTTTTTGAGGCACGCCAAGTGGCCCAAGCTTTATTTCTTAGTAAGAGTTTTTGCCTAGTTGCAGCTGTAAGCCATGGGGTACTTTTGGTTTTAGTCCAAATGGTACGAGGTGGAGTGTGGCTGTCTAGGATGGATAAAAATTTAGTATTAAAGTATTTTACAGCTTCCTCTAGTAGAAGATGCTTAAGTACTGACCAGTTGCAAAGTGTAAGGTCTGTTTGGAAATTCTTGAGGTTAAAATTTTTCTTGTTTCTGATTGTTTTGTAGGTGGGTTGTTTGTGGATTTCAGCCTTTTGCCTGATAATATAGGTGAAATGGTGATCACTTATTTCATCGGGCAAGGTTCCGGCTTTATACATGTGTGGGTAATTGTTAATAAGTATCCAGTCTAATATAGTTTCTTTTGTTTATATCTATCTATATATATATATATATATATATATATATATATATATATATATATATATATATATCTATAGAGAGAGAGAGAGAGAGAGATATGTATATATATATATATATATATATATATATATATATATATATATATATATATATAAATATATAGATATATAGATATATATATATATATATATATATATATATACACTTTTATATAAATTATTATATATAATTATTTTTTTTTTAAAGATGGAGAACATGCAGGAGGATAACAGATTTTATGAGTTATTTACCATGGATGACATAAAAAGAGTGCATCTGATTTATGGACCACTAATCTCACCACATTATGGGAAGAAAAACATATTACTGAAAGTCTTTATAATTATTTATGATGCCCACGTTTATACTTTTTTGGAATACCAAAGCCACACAAGAACAGAGAAGACCTACCTTATAGACCGGTGGTAGCAAGTGGAGGTTCCCTTACTGAAGCCACAACCATTTATCTTGATTACTTACTGAAACCTTTATCAGAAAAGAATAAGTCATGCATAAAAATTCAATGGATTTTTTGAGGAAAATAAAAAGCATTACAGTGGAAGCTGACAGTATTTTATTAACTATTGATGTGGAATCCTTGTACACAGTGCTTTCTCAGAATTACTGTATAACAGCAGCTATGGAGTCTTTTAAGAAACATAATCAAGGTCCACAGGCACAACTGCAAAAGTTAAGCAAGCTCGTTAATCTTCTACTGAACTTCAATTTCTTTACTTTCAATGGCAAACACTACAAACAAAAAACTGGTATAGGAGTGGGGAATGCCATGGCTCCCCAGCATAGCTAACATAGCCCTGGGCAAGTGGGAGGAGGACTTTGTGTTAAACAACACAGACTTTCATGCAGCATATCACATGCTATTTACGTTTTATTGACAACATCTTTATTGTGTGGGAAGGTGACACCTTGCAGCTTGGAGATTTTATCACTTACCTCAATCAAACACCCCCCTTCCTGAAGTTTACCTCTTCCCATAGCTATACTTCAACCACTTTCTTAGATATGCAGATTTCCAAGGACAGCAACAATAACAGAATTACCTCTGATCTATTCAGAAAACCAACAAGGGTTAACTTATTACTCCACAGTAAAAGTTTACATCCTACAAAAAATAAGTATAATGTAGTGTAGTCCCAGGGCTATAGATTAGATAGAATTACCACAGATATGGAATAATTTTTTAGAAACCTGAACAGCTTAGATAATGATTTTTTGGTGCGAGGCTGTGACGACCGTGCCCTGGCCCAGCAGTCAAGGAGCCTCAACCCTCACCACTAACACCAGGGAGGTCGTCTCCTAGAAGAGAGGAAAGGAGGATAACTAATACGCACAGGAAAGTACAATTTCCCATAAGTGCACACAGCGATCACAGTCAGTCTGGGGCTGGTTGCTCCGTTGCCCACCAGGTCCCCAATAAGACTCCCCACTGGCACAGCTATAGGGTCCAGGTCTCAGCCTAGCTGGGCAAGCTAAAACCTCCAGTACCCTCTCTGTCCAACCAGTGCTTCGTGTCCCTGCCAAGTAGCTGACACAACACACACACACACCTTGAGATAAGTATTTATACAACTTCACAGACACACCTGGGAAAGGCTGATGCAGATTCTCCAGGTTGTTGACTAACAGTCAAGGCTTACTTTAGAGTGGCCTGTTACAATAACTTCTATAAATATGCAATGTACTCTAGAGCGTATCTCTACACAAACCAGCTACAGGAAAAGGTTTTAAAAATATTTAAAAATAAATTATTAAAACACAAGACAAAACTACTACACCACAGAGATATCTAAGAGTTCAGAGATCACACAGAAACTTAAAATAATACAGTAGGACAGGTCTGATTTCAAAGAAAAATGCATAATTAATCTTTACTAGCTTTAACTATTCCTACAAGAAATCACAGTGCTAAAACTTACATGTGAGCATAAGGCAGAGTGCTGATAAGATGGATATCAAGCTACTTCTGTGATGGCTTGGAGGTTAGCTACTGTGACTATGGTGTATAGGGTCCTGGGTTGGAGACCTACATGGCTGTTTATTTTTTAGGGTTGGGAGGGTGGCCTAATGGTTAAGATGTTTGCCTTACAAACACAAGGTACAGGGTTTGAATCTCACAGGGGATAATTACCTAGGCTTAAAATGGCTTGCAAGGGCAATTAGCCTAGTACTATTCTATGAAAAAATGCTTCTCGTCTGTTGTGAGAAATAGTATTTAAACATTACTAACAAATATGTCTCTAATGCCCTCCCAAGTTGCATCATTTTTGTCACTTAGGTTTTCCCAGGCAACAAACTGCATTATTTAGCAATCTAGCACCTGCTCAGAAACTTACAACAATAGAAGACATTTCACATGTACATTCTAACAGGAACCAGAGCAGTAAAGCACCATCCATATGTAAATTCTGGTCATAAACTTTAGCCTTAAAACAATGGGCATGAAACCTTCATCTGGACGCACTGGAGCAGAATTCTAGCATGAATGGGTCACAACATGCTTCACTGGACCAGTAGAGAGCAATGTTGTCACATATTTTGCAGTTACACATTTCACAGTGTTCTTTTACACTCAAGAAAACATGCCTGTTTTTCACATTTATTTACAAATGCCAGAATTATATATCAAATTCTGTTTGACTAGGCTGGCAGCCTTCACCCATCTCTTCCCAATCTTCACAGAGGCTGTGAAAGTCATATGTTAAAAAACATCCTGGAACCCATTATAGAACTGAAAAGGACTGAAGCACCTTCACTCAACCTCCCCGTAGGAGAATGTTAAGAAATTCCACAGAGAATAACAAATGCAAAAATAGCTGCATCCTGACATACACTTTGGATAATCACAGTATCAAAAATCTTATTGAAGAAAAATGGGACATTGTCACAGGAAACCTTTTTCTGATTAACATCTTAGGTGAAGCCCCATTCTTTGTTTATAGGAAGGCCATGAACATTAGAAGTTTTGTTGAATTTAAACCTAGACCATATAAGAGAAACACTAAAAGATGAAACTAATTGCACATTTTGTGTATTTATACAGCAAGGTCATAGCTTTTATTGCCCTTATTTAAAGAAAATCATTAAGACCAGTGCAGGGGGTGACTGTAACATTACAAAAGTAATTTACAGGGCACAGTGCAATGAATGTGATACATTCTATGTAGGCAAGACTGTAAATAAACTCAAGTGTAGGATTTCATGTCATCTGTCAGAAATCCTGTCTGGATGTAAAAATAATACACAAGCCAAAGACCTTTCTCTTCATAAAAGAGACACAGGTTTTAAGTTCCAGATCCTGGATCGCATAGACATGGGTGATCTTGAAGGAGACAGGCCGAATATTATGGAGAAACATGAACTCGTGGCAATTAAAGCTGAACTCTTTTAGGAAGCCTGGACTAAACTGCTACTGTTCAATTAAAAGTGTACTGGAACTTAGAATAATTGCCACATTGTTTACATGACTAATTTTATTTTATTTTATTCTACCAGTTGGTTTTAAATACTTTTTTAAATCAGTTGTAATTTAAGTGTATATTTTGTTTCCATCATCATACATTTTTTCTTATTTTTTTCTTTTTCTGGTTCTCTTTTTTTCACCTTATTCAAAATGATGTGTAATAACAGTACTAATTATACAATAATATTTTTATCGATAGTTTTTAGGGTTCCTGTACACAGACCTGAAGAAGTCTAGAAGGACCAAAGCGATCTTTGTTAACAATTGGTTATGAAAATAGAATATGATTTTTACAATTGATTTTTTACTTGCAAAGTATATATGTATATATTTATATATATTTTTTGATTGCCAAATGGATTAAGGTTGTTATATTTCCAGTCATGTAGTATATTGTCTTGGATAAAATCACAGACTTAATAATCTAGTTAAATAAGAGGTACCACATCATTTTAAATTTTATTTAAAGTACATAAGGGTTATATTATTATGACAGCTACTAAGTAGGACAGGACCAGCTCGAATGTCACACTGATGGGGGAAGGGATGTGAATTTAACAGGTGTACCAATAACGCTTTGTTTTACAGCGCAATAAACCACTCCCTTGTCTGATAAAAAGTATATATATATATATATATATATATATATATATATATATATATATATATATATATATTTAAAGCTTGTGAGGAAACTATTACTCTATTTTTCTTTTACTTGGATCGCTTGTCTGTGTACTTAATAAAGGATTTTCGAGTGGAAACAGACTGCCTTGCTTGGATTACTTTCAAATACATAGTAATTCTGTGCAATTATATATTTTTTATTATTAGTTTTTTTTTTTTTTTTTTTTTTTACTTAAGACGAGGAGCTCTCTGAGCATGTAGCCCAGGCCGGTATGACCCTGACCTTGAGTAGCATCTTACCCTCACCAAGAATGATGCCACAATATGAAGACAAGATGATCAATTTCAACAATTGGCTTAAGTACTTGTGTCATTCAAAGGGGATCCAGTGCCTGTCAGCCTGGGATGATATGCTCGACAAGCCACGATGCTTCGCTAGGGACGGCTTGCACCTGTCACCCCTGGGCTTTCGGATATTGGCAAAGGCTCTTGCTACCCCCATAGTACCTTTTTTAGGCAAGGCTCAAAAGACAAACCCACCTCCATAGGTATCACAAGGGATAAGAAACTAAGAGTAATGCTACTCAACGCCAGAAGTCTAAACCTCAAGATGCACGCACTTGAAACTCTCCTTAGCATGGAGAACATCGATATCTGTGCAGTAACAGAAACCTGGTTCAGGGCTCCCGAGAGCACCCCAGCACTACCAGGTTATACCTCATGCCATGCTTTTGCCCCAAAACTTGGACCGAACCACAAAAGGAGGGAGTATCGATATTCATCAAAGATACCCACACCTCCAGGTTGGTGGCAAAGCACGAAGCATCAGAGACTATCCATGTGCAACTAACAGTGGGTAAAACTGCCTTCCAGTTTATAGCCTGCTACAGACCACCCTCCCAAACCCAGGAACCCCACTCGGCCTTCCTGAGAACACTAGAAAATATGAAGGTCTCTCCAAACACCATTATATTGGGCGACTTCAACTACCCAAACATAGACTGGGGGCATTACTCTAGCTCCAACACCCTAGCCCAAAGGTTCCTAGAATTCATAAACTCAAATGCTATGGAACAACTTGTCACCACTCCCACAAGAGGGGAAAACATACTGGACCTGATCATCACCAACATGCGGACTCTATGCTCCAGACCAGAAGTGTATCCCTCACTGGTAAGATCAGACCATAAACTGATCTCACTGGATATTCACATCCCGACCCCACCCCCTGCCCAGAAAACCACAGTGAAAAACTTCTGTAAAGCAAATTTCACACTCCTCAAAACCGAGGTGGAATCCTTCAAAACCCCCGAGACTGTGGAAAATACGGCCCAGACCGCAGAATCCTTTATAAATGCATTCTATGAACACCTTCAGGAATGTATGGATCATGCAATCCCAAATAAAACCAAGACCCAATCCTCCAAAGGCAGACGTCCTGTCTGGTGGACCCCAGCCATAAACAAACTATACAATAGAAGGAGGAATCTACTACATTATAGAGCAAAATCCCAAAAAGGGAAGGCATCTCTGATCAGTATTAGCAAAAAACTAAGGGCACTCATAAAATAGTCTAAGGCCAGCTTCAAGAGAAAAACTACACAGGACACTAAGGATAATCACAAGGCTTTCTTTAGTTATGTTAGGAACCTGGGTGGGAATTCCCAGATATGCTCAGAATTAGTCCAAAATGACAAAAAATACACCGAACCCACAGACATTGCCAACATCCTAGCTGACAGGTTCAGCGCAAACTCCCCCACCCTCCCCAACAAAAGGGCAAATATCTATCCCAGCAGAGTGCTGCCCCCCCTGACATCTCAGATGCTCAGGTAAGAGCCGCCCTCTCCAAAGCAAAAAACACAGCATCAATGGGACCAGACGGTGTCCTGGGCTGCGTCCTACATGAACTCCAAGAAGAGCTAAACCCAAACATAAAACTACTGTTCAATCTCAGCCTTACTATAGGATATGTACCCAAAGAGTGGCATACAGCAACAGTGGTCCCTCAATGGACCCTGGAAACTATCGCCCCATAAGCCTGACTAGCTTGGTCTGCAAAGCTATGGAAAGGATCGTCATGGACCTCATAAGTAAAGATATTGGGGACCTACAGACACTGGATCCTACCCAGTTCGGCTTTGTTAAGGGCAGATCCTGCCTCTTAAACCTGGTCGACTTCTTTGAAACAGTCACCAAGGCCATTGACGAAGGGAAGATGGTCCACACAGCCTACCTGGACCTCGCAAAAGCCTTCGATACAATACCCCACTCGGGCATTATAGATAAGCTCACCAGCTTAAATATAAACCCCTATGTCACTAGATGGGTTGCAAACTGGCTCAAGGACAGAACCCACATGGTTAGAATTGCTGGAGTCATGTCAGACTCCAAATCAGTTACAAGTGGCGTCCCACAAGGCTCAGTCCTGGGACCTCTCTTGTTCGGTATATATTTCTTGGAGGTACAGGCCAACACAGAAGGACTGTGGCTGACCAAGTTCGCAGATGACTGCAAACTGGGTGCCATAATCGACTCTCCAGCCGACACAAGCATCCAACAAAAGGGCCTCATAAAAACAGACAACTGGTGCCAGAGCCATGGCCTCAAGCTAAACGCCAAAAAGTGTATAGCCATCCCCTTTGGCAAAAACAAAGTGCCCACAAATTACCACATAGGTGGTAATCCATTAAGTACAGAAGAAGTAATTAGGGACCTGGGGACCCAAGTTGATAGCAATCTCTCATTTGACAACCACGTGGCCAAAGTGGTTAGAAAAACATTTTATATAGCCCACCTAATCATGAAGGTTTCACATCTAGATTAGGGGAGGTCATCGTGCCTCTTTACTCATCCCTCATCAGGCCCATAATCTAGTACAATGCCCCTTTTGGGATGTACCTTACCAAACACCTGCAGCAACTGGAAAGACCCCAAAAGTACCTCACCAAGAGGATCAAAGGGCTCAAACAGATGCCATATGCTGCCCGGTTAAAGTAACTCCAGCTCTACTCAGTGGCATACCGCCTGCTCAGAGGCGACCTGTGCCTGATGTATAAAGCCATGTCCAACCTGAAATTAAGGGACATGCTGCACCTCAAAAAATCCAAATCCCATCGAGCTACACGCTCGAGAGACTTGAACCTCAGCACTGAAATAAATAGGACATGCTGGAGGGACAGATTCATAACCCAGAGGGCTCCCTTCACTCTGGAATAAAATCCCAGTCCAGGTTAGGCAGAGCCCCTCATTGACTCTCTTCAAGAGGAATCTTGATGAGTGGATGGGAGATTGTAGGTTTACTCCGGGTATCACTTCTGTGTCACTGTTAGACAGAGGCACAGTATACTAACCTCGAAAAAGGGCATAGCAAAATTAATTTAAAATGGGTGGCGAAAGCCAAACATACTCTGTCTAGGCTTATAAAGGCCCTAGGGCAGATAGCCTAGTATGAACCTATGAACCTAAGATCGCTACTTCTACTACTACTGTCTGATCTGATTAATATACAGTGATTAACTAGAGATATATGGACTGAAAATCTTCCACACAGAGAAGTTTCTTACACTGTTTTGTTTTTGGACCCACCATACTTGTTTAGTGGGTTGATGTTCTTCGTGTTTCACTGTTGCAGTCATTACACTTGGGTTATCCTGCTGGCAGGCTACCCTCAGTCTGCCTGAATTCCAAAGTCTAGGTCCGGCGTCGGTTGCTGTCGCCTCTTCCCTGACATCAGTGCGCCAGGGGTATAAAAGATGCAGCCGATGCCATTTTCTTCAGTCTTTCTTGCCGTGTGGTGCCCGAAGCATAAGCAGTTTGCAAGTGCCGGTCAGCCAACTCCTTAGATTTTCGTGTTCGAATTTCAGATCCGAAGTCCTCACTAAAAGCTAAGTACCCCGTTGGGGAAACTTTTTCTTGCTGCAGACCGATGTCAGAAAAAGTTAATAATTGTATTTCTTGTGGGAAGCAAATACCTCATAAGGACTTTCATTCTTACTGTATTCCTTGCCTAGGCCCTGACCACGATGTTGCTAGTTGTCGGTTTTGTGCTAGATTTAACCAACGCACTATTAAGCGTCGGTACGATTTTGCATTACACTATTTTGGCAGAAGATTTAATTATATGATTTCGTCGGATAGTCATCCGACTACCGGAATTCACAAGAAACGCAAGGGAAAAAAAAGGGCAGGCATCCGAGGTCCAAAACCGACGAGGCTTCTTCTAAGCCAGTCGCCGGTTCTCAGTGAGGCGCCTTCGCAGCCCCTGACTCCTGCTACTTTAGACCCGCAGGCCGCTACCGACTCCCACGTGGAGTCGACTAGGCTGCTGGAAGCTCGAGGTATTGGACCTTCGGAGACTATTCCCTCAGATGGGTCCAGAACCACTGAGCAGGCATCGGCTTCTGAGGGTGTTTTTAGACCTACTCAATTATTCATTAAAACTACTTCAGCTTCAAAGGCAAAGACTAAAGCACATTTAAAGACAAAGAAACAAGTACAACAGCCTCATGGACAGGCCTCCATGCCCAAAAAACATTTGCTCAAAATGGCCGAAGACTTAATTACTATGATCAGGGGTAGGGTTCCCATCCCCCTCCGATCAGGGGTTCTCATCCCCCTCCTGATAAAAGGCCTAGCCGAGAGACAGAATATGAATCTTCAGATCAGGTTTCCATTTCATCGGATTCCTCTTCTGAACAGGAATACTCTCTTCCTCCTTATGAGGATTCTGATGCTGAAGAATCTATCCCTTCAGCCTCTCCTCCTGAGGATCACTCTTTTGGGGAAACCTTGCATACCATGAGGGAGCATTTCCACTGGGAGAGCCAAGGTTTTCAGAATGTAAGAAAAGGCTCAGAGACTTCCTTTTACTACCACAACACAGGCCCCTAGCTCTTCCACCTGTGTTAGACTTTGTAGATGATGTATTTTCAGAGTCCAGTCTGGCCCCTGACTCCTTACCTCCAGCTCCTGTTAAGCCAGACAGGTACTACAAGGTTCCTGACTCTCATAAATTCCTTTCCAAAAACCCTGCTGCTGACCCAGAAACTATCTCTCAGGGTCCCAAAGGGGTCAAGGCTTCCACTGCAAAAAAACTTACCCCCTCTGACAGGGATTCTAGGGCATTGGACAGATGGGGAAAAAAGATTTACACTTCTGCTACCTTGGCTATAAGGGCTTTAAATTGTCAGTTTCATATGCTCAAATATCAACAATATGTTATGTCACTACTTAAACAGAAAGTGTTGATAAATTCTGAATGTGCAGAAAACAAAGAAATGCAAGCTTTATTGCATGCAGCTGAACAAGTTGGAAAGCATACTTTGCAATGTGGTTTTGATTCTTTGGAGGCCTCCTGCAGGGCCGCTGTTACGGGTTCTGTCATCAGGAGGCATGCTTGGCTAAAGGAACAAAATCTGCCTGATCATGTTAAAGTATAATTATTAGATGCTCCATTACAGCATGATACCTTGTTTGGTGTTAAAGCAGAAGAAGTGTTAAAGAAAATGGAGGACAAAGCTAAATGTATGCAAACGGTTAAAGTATTCTTACAGGTACAGCCTCCAAGATTTAGCAGACATTGGCCTACAAAGAATTGGTCCTTTCCAGTGTCAGACAGACCACAATGGGGCAGATACAGACGCCCAAGAGGCAGATCCCAGCCCCAAGGTTCCTACAGGTCTAAACAATGGGGTGCTTCTACCTCCAAAAGTGGAGAAGACAAATCACAGCCATACAGGAAAAAGTCCTGATTACTTCCCCCTGCCTGCACCAAGCACTTATCTTCTGGAAGCATCTTTAGGGGGAAAACTAGCACTTTTTTCACAAAATTGGCACATAATAACCCAGGACAAATGGGTCCTAGACATAGTGTCACAAGGCTACAAGTTTCACTTCCATACCCTGCCAAGGACAAACGGTTGGCCAGACCTGCCAAAACTTCAATGGGCAGAGGCACTAAAACAAGTCTCATCCCTCATGGACATGAGGGCCATTCAACAAGTTCCAGAGCAAGAGCAGGGACGAGGATTTTATTCAAGACTGTTCTTAGTACGAAGAAAGGACAAGACCTGGAGACCTATACTGGACCTATCTATCCTAAACTCATATCTGGATATACCAAAATTCAAAATGTTGACTCTACAGCAACTTCTGCCCATGCTGGGCAAGAAGGCTTGGCTTGTGACCTTAGACCTAAAAGAGGCATACCTGCATGTCCCAATCAGACAAACATGCAGAAGATACCTCAGATTCAAAGCTGGCTCAATGCACTACCAATTCTCTGCACTGCCCTTTGGCTAATCTACTGCGCCCAGGGTCTTCACAAAGTGCCTGGCACCAGTAATTGCATTCTGCAGACAAAGAGGAATACAAATATATCCTTACTTGGACGACTGCCTCATTCAAGCAGAGAACAAGGACATTCTACTACAGCATCTGGCGTTTGTTAAGAGATTTCTAACAGGCCTAGGGTACATAGTCAGCGAAAAGAAATCAAAACTAGTACCCTCTCAAGAGATAATATTCCTGGGTGCAAGCTTAAATACAACTGCCCAGATGGTGTATGTCACGCCAGACAAACAAAGGCAACTGACTACCTATTTCAACCTGTTGGCAACAAAGGCCCAGTTATCTGCAAGAAAAACTCTGCAGACTTTGGCCTTCATGGCATCCTGCATTCTACTAATTCCATATGCGAGACTGCATATGAGGAAACTTTAATGGTACCTAAAAAGTGTTTGGACTCAGCATTGCCACAGCCTGGAAACAATAATTACCCTCATTCCCTGCCTGCAACAGGAGTTTCGATGGTGGGTGAAGGCTTGTCACCAGAACAAGGGGCAGCCATTCACCTTACCCCCAGCCAGGCAGACATTAACAACGAATGCATGAGATTATGCCTGGGGGGCCCACATGGCAGGAAGAAGTATTCAAGGCACATGGTCCGCAAACCAAATGCATCTACATATCAATCAAAAAGAGATGCTAGCTGTTCAGAATGCCCTGACAGCCTTCAAGGACCTGCTTCATTCAGGACAACTACTGATAAAGACAGACAACACCACGGTTATGTGGCACATAAACTAGCAGGGAGGCACTCATTCATACCCCCTTTGCAGACTAGCCATGACTTTGTGGAACACAGCATTGACTTACCAAGTACATCTGCAGGCACAATTCCTGCCAGGAAAGATAAATACTCTGGCAGATGAACTAAGCAGAAACCTCATGGATCCCCATGAGTGGAAATTGGATCCACAAGTCTTCAGCATGATAACAAGGAAATGGGGATGCCTGGATATAGATCTATTTGCCTGTCGTCACAACTACCAAATAAAAAGATTCTGCACAAGGACTTATCACAGACAAGCATGGAAAGTGGACGCACTATCTTTCAGCTGGAAAAGCTTAGCAGTATATGCCTTTCCTCCTCTGCCTCTCCTCCCCAAAGTACTCCTAAAGGTCAGACAATAGAAGCCAAAGATGATACTGATTGTCCCAGACTGGCCCTGCCAGTATTGGTATCCAATCCTAAGGGACTTGTCTCAATGCCCGGCTTGGACCTTGCCTCAAATACATCATCTACTATCCCAACAAAACAATCAGATCCTGCACAGCCAACTAAAGACCTTAAATCTGGCAGCTTGGCGGATAATGTAGTCATACAAAATGCGCCTCTCACTAAAGCTGTGATGGATGTCATTTTGGAGGCTAGAAGGCCTAGTACCAGAAAATCCTACACTGGAAAATGGAAGAGATTCTGTGCTTGGAATCAGGCACAAGGAATTGACACAGCTATACCAAATATTCCTCAGATTTTGCAATACTTAACTGAGATGCTTTGCAAAGGCTTATCCTTCTCATCAATTAAAATTCATGCCTCTGCCATTTCGGCTCATTACAATACAGAGCCACCAATCTTTTCTCATCCTTTATTAAGGCAGTACCTCAGAGGAGCCAAAAACTTAAGGCCTCCAAGGAGAGCACCAGTACCAGCATGGGACCTCAATTATGTCTTGGAAAAACTCATCCTGCCTCCTTTTGAGCCAGCCGCTACAGCTGATATAAAGTTCTTATCTTGGAAAACAGCTCTGTTACTAGCAATAACCTCTGCAAGACTAGTCTCCGAGCTACAGGCACTCATGGCTGTGGAACCCTTTATCATTTTTTATCCAGACAGGGTTTCTCTGAGGACAAACCCGACATTTATGCCTAAGGTAGTGTCCAGTGTGGCCCTTAACCAAACTATTCATCTGCCTACTTTTTATCCAAACCCACAGAATAAGAGGGAAAGAATTCTGCATTCTTTGGACATACACAGACAACTACGCTTCTACTTGAACAGAACCAAAGCTTTCGGGAAGACAGAGCAACTACTAGTGGCATACGCTGCAGGATCACAAGGAAAGGCTATCTCAAAGCAGACTATTTCAAAGTGGATAGGTCACTGCATTCGTTTCTGCTATTCACAACATGGCAAGCCAGTGCCTAAGGGCATTAGGCCACATTCAACCAGAGCAGCAGCCTTCCTCAGGGGAGTGCCAACCAAAGACATTTTAGAGGCTGCTACCTGGAGTTCAGTGCACACCTTTACAAAGCACTATCATTTACCACTCTACTCTAAATTCAGGGCAGGCTTTGCCACTGCAGTTCTGCAGGGCCTCATAGCCGCTCCTAATGCTATTTAGCTCCAGCCTCCCAACCATAGCTTTGGGATTCAACCCAAGTGTAATGACTGCAACAGTGAAACACGAAGAACATAGTACAGTTGTGTACACTTACCACAAATGTAGATGTTCGAGTGTATTCACTGTTGCAGTCCAGGTTACCCTCCCACCATCCCCCTTATC
This sequence comes from Protopterus annectens, assembly GCF_019279795.1. Taxonomy (NCBI): domain Eukaryota; kingdom Metazoa; phylum Chordata; order Ceratodontiformes; family Protopteridae; genus Protopterus; species Protopterus annectens. The sequence continues at coordinate 1,418,988,238 of NC_056743.1, forward strand.
TTTGCTGGAACTTATCTGCACTTTTCTAAATCTATACAACCTGTGTGGTGTATTTGCTTGTAGATGATGGTATTATATATTTTGGTGCATGCATTTTTTATTGGCATATTTTTAGCCTACCCTTTTGGGGGCACCTGACATCTGGGGCAAGAAAAACTGAAGAAAATGGCGTCGGCTGCATCTTTTATACCCCTGGCGCACTGACGTCAGGGAAGAGGCGACAGCAACCAACGCCGGACCTAGACTTTGGAATTCAGGCTGACTGAGGGTAGCCTGCCAGCAGGATAACCCAAGTGTAATGACTGCAACAGTGAATACACTCGAACATCTGCATTTATGGTAAGTGTATACAACTGTACTTTTTGAGACTTCGGGGATACCACGGAGATTACTTGTTTTTTTTTTTTAGTTATGTAACTACCAAACTGTTAAATTAACAGTTTGATGAAAAACTAATGATTTATTTACAAAATTGTGCAAACTACAGATGCATGCTAACACTTTTTTCTGCAATAAACAAATGTTTTTCACACCTTTAAATGTGATCTTTGGTGCTACCTCATACATTCTCTCATCCTTTGGTAGTAGTCAAGGGCATGGTTAGCCAGACAGCCTTCCTGCCAATAAAAGGGACAGAGTGACTTCAGACCCTCACTCCTGTCTTCAGTCGCCCGGGATACTGACAGGACTTTGTTTTCACTATACCTTAAGAGTTGCTAGTGCGCAGTAATTTGCTGCCTCTTTTGTTGGAGTGTGGGTACTACAGATGCGCTTTGTACTTGCATACTTAATCCAAGAAGTTAAAAACCCATGTTCAAAGTTAAACTTTATTATATTGCTTAAAAATAGAGACTATATAAACTATAAATATAAAAGAAAGGTAATTTGTATAACTTAAAACACAAAAATATGAAAGAAACGAAAGTGACTGACAACATAGTGCTAGCAAATAAATGACCTGTGAGGTAAGAGAAGAAGGTGGCTGCTTCAGTAGCAAGAAGGCAGAGATCATCACTGTATACCAAGTCAGAAAAATATATATATATATTTTTTTTTTAAGCTCACTTAAAACCATTAAGTGTGGACACCTCAGCTAACAATGTAGGTAGATTTCAGAAGCATCACTCTGGTATGCAAAGGAATGTATGCCACATTACTCCATCCCATCCCTTGGAGCCACTACTAGTTTGAAGTGGTCTGAGTAAAGAGCTCAGGGCAGCAGTTCTTTGAGTTATGAATCCCCAAATTGTGTAGGGCTGGATATTTTGGGATGGTGTATTTAATTGGTAGCCAGTGAAGATTGCACAGAATTGTCATAATATGGTTGTAATATATATTTATTTCTTTGCGGATGAGCCAGTAGTTGTTTGTAATGGAAATAGACTGATTTTTTTCAAGCCCTGCAAGATATTCAAGCCTTTTCAGCATTTTGTAGGCCATTTCCCCCCTGAAAGTGATAGAGGCTTATTCATTTCCTGATTGATGCAGGAAGAGAAGAGCACCCTGGCTTAGGCAAGAGCTCATGTAGATCCACTATTTACTTCAGCTAAGAAAGGTAGCCAGTTGGCTGTTTCATCCAGCCACTCTACAGGAGAAAGTGATAGGTGCCAGAAGTGAGCTGTCATACATTCAGAGCTACCTATTTCCTCAAAGCCTAACCCCTAGCTGTGGTGGCTGTGGCTTTTTCAGTAGCTGCTGTCTAGTGAGTAGTTTATGTGCATCTAAGCACTAGTGAGTAGTTTATGTGCATCTAAGCACTCAAGCCTGTGTGTTCACCTCTCGCCACTGTATTGCTGCATACCACCTGTAATATAGAGCATGTGTGCTGTATGTCTAAGAAGTGTTTCAAGGACTGAACATGCATGTAAATAGTCAGCATGTGCTAGCTTTTGTGCCATTTTGAGAGTACAGCCAGAGAGTGAGCATGTATGAGTGTAATAGCTAGTTTGTTATAAGTTTATCTAAGTTAAAGTTAAGCCTCAATCCTGATGTGTTGATACATAATAAAGCTGCTTGAACAAAAGCCACAAAGTCTCGTCTGTTGTATCCTGACCAGACGAGCGTCATGGTGTCTGAACAGGTATTCTAGAGACTGATATTCAGAGCTACAAGGTGCAGGTAAACTAAGAGAAATGAGCACGAAAAAGAGCCAGAAAAGAACCAAAGGTAATGAAAACGTGTACAGTTTATTTTATAAAAAAGATAAAACTGAGCATTACCAGAGCACAAACCGCATTATTAAACAAATGAGAGGCACAAAAGGTTTACTGATTAAATGAATTGTTTAAGATTAAGATATTTGATAAAACAGTTGTCAGAAAAACATATAAAGGGTCGGAAATTACATCAGTATTGCAAAATGAGTGTGTTTAAAGCAAAACAGGCATGTTTAGAGTAAAACGAGCACAAGAAAAGTGCAATGGGCATGAATAGAGATTGAATGAGCAAAATGAATATCATAAGGGCAAAAAGGGCACATTAAGCATAAATAAAGCAAGGCAACTGCATGTTTTTGGCTATTTCATATTGTATTCGGCACCTAACTAGAGTTATTCAAAGTATCTCAGAGTGGGTAAAAGTACTTAGTGTGTGCTTATTACTGTGCCTTTATTCCGAAGAGTGAGTTTGTGTGCAAAGCGCAACTATTTCATAAAGTGCAGTCAAAAGACAGCCATTTTGAAAAGTTTCTTGTGCTGGGTGTGTCTATTTGCAAAGTGCCGCCATTGCAGAGTGTTTCATGCACTGTAAAGAGTTATTTAGCAAAGTACTGCCATTTTGGGAAAATGTTAGTGTGCTGTGTACTGTTTATTCGCAAAAGGGAAGTTATTTGAAATGTTTCTTATTCTGAGCTTCTTTTGCCCAGTTCATGTGCACAGTTATTTCGAGATGTTTCTTGCACTGATAAGAGGTGATTCCTTACAGTACAGTGATTAGTATTACAGTGCCTGAGAGACTTATTTCACAAATTTCAGTTACTCAGAGGCTTGTTGTGCTATTGGGCATAGTACAAGTACTGGCATAAATGTCTGGCTTATGTATATATGTGTATGTTTGTGCATATTTGCAAAACCCTTCACTGGTATGTATTAATATGGCAGATGGATTTTAAAAGCCTTCACCACTTGTATTTGGTCAGAGAATTGGAGAATATTTGAGCAAGAGTACGATATTTAAGTACAATATAAGTAGCTTATTCTAACAAAGATGCATGCACTAGGGCATTCATTTTGCTAAAACTAGGTGGGTCAGAGGCCATTGAAAGAGAGTGTTCATCTGTGTATGCACCAACAGTATATGAAGGAGAAGGTGAAAACCATCATTTTGTTGTACAGGCTGAATCAAGAGAAGACCCCGAGTGCTTGAAGTGCAAATTCAGGGAAATGTGTAACCCACACAACTATTACATTAGAGAGGCATTTCTTTTGCACAAGAGATCAGAAACCAGGGGAAACTTTTGCAGCTTATATTACTGGCCTGAGGAGCAAAGCTAAAATGTGTTGGTTTGGTGACTTAAAAGATGAGTTGATAAAGGACAGGCTTGTGTGTGGTATTAATAGTGCTGCTGTGAGAAGGACTTTGCTTTGTGACAGTGATTAAACGTTGAGCAAAGCGATAGAGATTTGTCATATCCATGAAGTTACAGAAAGGCACACATGTATGCTTGCAAGTGATGAGTATGGTTTCTGCAGGCTCCAGAGCAAATGTAGACAGCATGCAACACATGGCAAGCAGAAGCAGGCCTAAGCACATGGCAGCCACAGCCCAGGCTGGTTCACCAGGGAAACCACGTAGTTTTCAAGCAAATTCTAAGAAAGAAGCATGCACAGTGCAATACAAGCATGAGTCAGCAAAACCCAAATCCAGCTTTATTGTTAACTGTCGCAGTTGTGGTGCCAGTCATGAGTCTAAAAGAGGGAAATGCTTACCATTTGGTCAGCGATGCCACAAGTGTAAAAAATGGAATAATTTTCAAAACTTTTGCGAATCGAGTACACCTGACACAGTTATAAAGAAAGGTCACTCAGAAAAGCAAACTGATCAAGTAAAATTGCAGCAGTTTACTTTCTGTGTAGATGATGCACCAGTAGTTGGTGAGAGAAGGTTGATGCAGTGAATTTGTTGACAAAAAAATGAAGTTTTTTGTACTGTCCTGATCAGTGGTAAATCCACCAAGCTGTACTGTCCAGATCAGTGGTAAATCCACCGAGCTCAAAGTAGACACTGGTTCAAAGTGTAATGTTATGTCAGCAGATACTTTTGCTAAAGTGAGAGCTAATGAACAACTCAGTGTGGCTCATTGTGTGAAACTTGTTGCTTATGGAGGTGAAGAAATTCAAACTGAAGGCTCAGTAGTACTTTCATGTTATCTGGCTAAGAACTGTTATAGCTTGTTATTCTGTGTAGTCCGTAAACTTGTGCAGTCTTTATTGGGTCTCAGAGACAGTTTGCGAGTGAATCTGCTTTCTTTTACCAAATAAATTCATCATATAAGCACATCTTCTAATTCCAATTTTACTGAAGCCTTTTTCTTAGAGTATGCTGATGTTTTCGATGACAAGTTGGGCAAACTTCCAGTTGTGTATTCTATGAAGTTAGACCCAGATGTCAGTCCAGTGGTCAGACTAGCAAGAAAGGTTCCGATAACTATGCAGGATAGAGTTAAAGGCTCAGTTGGATAAAATGGTGCAGCAAGGTGTGATTTGTCCAGTCACAGAAACAACTGAATGGGTGTCGTCCATGATAGCAGCCCACAAAAAAAGGGTCAGACAAAATCAGAATTTGTGTTGACCCAAGAGATTTGAACAACTCATTAATGAGACCGCGTCATCCAGTGCATACAGTCGAAGAAGTTGCAGCCCTAATACCGAATGCAACTGTTTATTCTAAGATGCAAAAAGTTCAGTTTGGCAAGTGATGTTTGATCGCAAATCCTCATTACTGACTACTTTTAGTACCCAGTTTGACAGATATAGATTCCTCAGAATGCCATTTGGAATAAATTCTGCAATTGAAGTCTTTCAGGGTGCAGTGGAGTACATTTTTTCAGGTTATCCTTGTGCCATAATAGTAGATGATTTATTGGTTAGAGTCAATGATGAAGCAGAGCATGACAAAAACCTTAAGAGAGTTCTAGACGGAGCATGTGAAGTGAACTTAAAGCTCAATCCTCTGAAGTGCAAATTCAGACTACCAGAAGTTACATATGTAGGTCATTTATTTACCAGCACTGGCTTGCAAGAAGACCCATCCAGAAAAGCAGCTGTTCTTAAGATGCCAGCACCAGATAATGTTCAAGCTCTACAATGTTTTCTTGGTATGGTCAACTATTTAGGCAAGTTTATGCCAGACTTCAGTGAGTTGACAGAACCTACGAGAGAGCTGACGCACAAAAATGTTAAATGGTCTTAGTTGGAACAGCACCAGAAAGCATTTGAAAACCTTAAAGAGAAAATTGCCACCCCACCTACATTAAGATAATATGATGTCAGTAAACCAGTAACCCTTTCCTTCAAAATTTGGTCTTAGTGCAGTTATTCTTCAAGAAGGCAGACCAGTAGCCTGTGCATCAAGAACTCTTACCCACACTGAAATGCAATATGCTCAAATTGAGAAAGAACGTTTGGCGATAGTATATTTACATTTTCAAAGTTTCATGATTATATTTATGGTCAAGCTATTCAGACTGAAACTGATCACCAACCTCAAGTTATTATTTTAAAGAAGCCTATGCTTTCAGCTCCAGCAAGATTACAAAGAATGATGCTCAAATTGCAAAAGTGCAACTTCAAAGTGGTCTATACAAAAGGCAAACTTTTTTATCTAGCTGATACCTTATCCAGATTGCCCAGAAATACAACAGAACAGCTTTATGCAGAGAATTTTGATGTTGATGTCATGGAAGTGCGTAATTTTTCTACCATGAGATTCGATGAGCTGAGAGATAATGCAAAGACTAATCCAATTTTGCAAAAGCTCAACCACAACATTAATGCTGGATGGCTGTGAAAGCAATCTAATGTACCACCTGAAGTGCAAATTTATTTTCCTTACAGATGTGAGATGTTGATGGAAGATGGCATTGTTTTCAAAGGTTCTAAATTGTTGTTCCTGCTGCCTTACAACATGAATATAGATTTTGCATCATCATCACCCAGGTTCTGCATCTACTAAAAGAGGGGCTAGAGGACTAGTATGTTGGCCTTTTGTAGTAAAAGACATTGCTAAAGTACTTTCTTCTTGTTCAGTATGCAATAGTACTAAATCGCATTTACAAAAAGAACCACTTCATCTAATTCAAGTTTCTGAACTACCTTGCTCAACAGTAGCCACTGATATATTCAAGTGGAACAATCAGCATTACTTGGTATTGGTAGACTGTTTATTTGAACTGGTTTGAGATTGATTTACTACTTAACCTAACGTCCACTGCTGTTATTACTAAGTTGAAACATTATTTCTCAGTCCATGGTAGTCCATACAAAGTTATTCCTGCCAATGACACTCAATTTACTAGTCAGTTGTTTCAGAAATTTGGAAAGGAATGGGACTTTATATATGTTAGCAGTAGTCCAGAATATCCACAGCCAAATGGTGTAGATGAACGTGCTGTGTAGTGTGCAAAACAACTACTTGAGAGGTCAAAGCATGACGGTTCCGTTGTCTTTTTGAATTTACTTAATCTCAGAAACATACCCTGTGAGGATATACTTGACTCGCCTGCTCAGAGACTTCTATCTAAGCAAACCAGAACAACATTGCCCATCAGTTTCAGTTTGTTGAGGCATAAAGCTAAGAACAACAGGACAATTAGAGCTCAACTAATTAGAAAGTGTTCTAATCGAGCAGATGTCTTCATCCACTGAAAGGAGGCGAGATAGTGAGGATACTAACAGCGAAACATTTTGACCGGATTGGTAAAGTAACAAGTATATGTACCAAGCCGAGACCCTACTTCGTAGAATCTGAGGGTGTGGAGTAGAGGAGAAATTGCAGACATCATCTTCCTGTATCAAAATCAGTATTGTAGCATTGTTTCTGTGATACAGACTCTAGATCACAGAGCAACCCAGACAATGTTCCTGTTGGAGAACACGTCTCAATTTCTACTTCTATTCCTAATGATGTTCCTGATGTCCCAAAAGCTAAACATTCAGCAGAGGCAGTCCCAGTTGCTAAACCTGATTCTAATTTCTATGTCACATAATTTGGTCATATTTCCAGACCTAGGGTGAAATACACAGCAACCTGGACATAATTGTCTATATGTATTTCGTTCTGTATAATTGCATGACGAAGAATTACTTATATTGATTACATGTCAATTAATGTCATCAGCGTTGCATGAGTTATTTCTCAAAGAGGGATGTTGCAGAATAGAGCATGTATGCTGTACCTTTAAGAAGTGTTTCAAGGACTGAACATACATATAAATAGCAAGTGCTAGCTTCAGTGCCATTTTGAGAGTGCAGACAGAGAGTGAGCATGTACGAGTGCAATAGCTAGTTTGTTTATAAGTTTATCTATGTTAAAGTTATTAAGCCTCAATCATGATGTGTTTGTACATAATAAAGCTGCTTGAACAGAACCCATGAAGTCTCGTCTGTTGTGTCCTGACTAGATGAGCGACACCGCCCTTCTCATTTTCTTGTAGGGAGACAGCATTGCACTGGACCACTGGTGTGGGTTAGCTGGTATCATCATCTCAGTCCCTTCCTCTTTGCCTGGCTTTTGATGCTTACTGTACTGCTAACTGAACATAGGTCAGCCAGGGCATAGTCAGGATTTATCCCTCTGTATCACAGAGCTGGGCTTGACCACTCTATTGTTCAAACAGAACATGATTTACAAGTGTTGAAAATTCTTGATATTTGTTTGCAACTACGGGAGTGGGTATCACATGTTTAGCAGCAAACTATAAAGAAACAGATTTGTATTTAGGATTGGATTAATATGCTGATAAATATATCAAAAAATTAAGCTTATGAGATTTGGGAGACATAAATTGAAAAAAAAAAGAATATTTAATATGGAACAGAGTGATTGAAATTGTAGATTAAGTCAAGGACCTGGGTATATGGTTAGATTTAGCTTGAGATTTTCTAATCACATTAACCAACTGGTTAGTGATAGTTATAAAACTATAGGTTGTATAAAAAGATTTATGTAGTCTAGGAAGTCAGAAGTGAAGTCCTTGTTAGTTACATTAGACCCAAACTTGAGTGTTGAATAACAGTATGGAAACCTTATAAGAAAAGAAGCATGAGTAAACTGGAAAGAGTACAGCGGAACTACACCAAGGACATCCATGAATTTGAAATTGTAAGGTGTTATTCAAGACTAAAATATCTGACTTGTACAGTATATCACAAATAGTTAAGAAGAGATCTTATTCGGGTATATAGGACATGTAGAGATGGCTACCTGGAATGTTTGGAGTTATCAACATGTAGAGAATCATCAGATACCTTATGTAGAATTCTATAGGAATGAGAAGTGTACTACTTGGTTCTCTGAGAGAGTAGCTGATGCATGGAACAGACCAACAAATTACATTAAAGCAAGCACTAGTGTAGATATTTTTAAGAACAGCCTGGACACTTATGGGCACAACTGTTTTGGTATACTGGCAGGCTAGAATGGCATTAATGCCCATGCTTGAACTATTTGTATGTATGTATGTAGAACACTTGTGTTATATTAAGATAACTACCCGACAAAAGCAAATTATAAGTGAAGCGGAAGAATTAATGCTGTAAGTTCTAAATAGAGGAAATAAAGATATAAAGGTATTTTTGTTAAGAGTTTGTCAAATGGTGAGAGGATGAACTAGTTTGTAAAGCTGTTCTGCAGACTTGGTATCCCTTTTAGTTATAATAATGGTCACATGCAGTCACATAATTTAAAGATCTAGGAGAGACTTGGATATATTGGTAGAACAACTTTAGCTGAATACATTAGGGTTATAGGTAATATGGTATGAGTTATGTCAACATATGCATTGGTAAAACAAAGTTGCATAAGTAAAGGCTGTAGGTATGCATCCCTATTGGAATGGTCAAATGGGATAGTTAAGTAATATAACTGTATTCATTGTTGCTGTCTTGGGGTGAAAAAGGAATGTTTCAATATTCACAATGCCACTGCTTGGTGCTAGTATTCATAGCGAATATACAGAAAAGTACACTTACATTTGGATATTGCAGGCCTCTATGGTAATATGGGTAACTCACCCCCTCCCCACCCCCACCCCCCTGTAAATCTCCTTATAGTGGAGATGCTGACAAGAATACAAAGCACCTTCATGACTACTTGTAAGATTGTCTCTGGACAGTTCCCACCCTTATTAATCTGGTAACTCCCTGTCCTGGTGCAAGGGACCAAATGGGCTCACGTTCAGTAAAGGGGACATTAGATTAGCACATGGGCAAAAGCCAACTAAATGTCTTACAACCAAGAAAGACTATATTGCGCTTATGTTTGAACAAACAAAACGGAAAGCTGAACGTAACAAAGCATAAAAATACAAATAATGTAGATCTTACTGGGAAAATTTTAGTACTGCAAATCAAGAATAAAACATAGGATAAAAAGATTCTGTAATATCATTAAAGGTTGAAGGAGGGTCAATAATGATAATAGATATGTAATGGAACAGATGTTCTTCGTTCCCCATTGCTGCAGTCCTTACTATTGGGTATAGTCCGCATCCAGTCGGCCCGAATACCAGAGTATAAGGCTGACGTCGGTCAGGGCGCATTAGACTGACGTCAGTACGTCAGGGTACTAATGCGCATGACCGACGTCATATCCTCAGTCTTTTTTGCCGCATGGTCCGATGCAGAAGCAGTTTTGCGAGTGCAGGTTGGCGTTCTGAAATATTTCCGAAACCGGAGTTTCAGACCGAAACAGAGTTGGCTAAGTACCCGTTGGGGAACATTTTGGTTTTTACTTGCCTCAGTATTTAACCGGATGTCAGAAAAAGTGAATAACTGTATTTCTTGTGGGAAACAGATACCTCATAGGGATTACCATACCTTGTGTATACCTTGTTTAGGGCCTGAGCACGACGTTGTTGGTTGCCGCTCTTGTGCTAGGTTTAACAAACGCACTATTAAGAGGAGGTTAGACTGTGCCAGGTTAGTGTTTGGGAAGCGTTGCAATTATAAAATGCCGTCGGATGCTCCGGCGCCCGCTTCGCCCAAGAAGCGCAAGGACAAAACAGCGAAGCCTAGGGTTGATGAACCGGCAGTCCCGGACGCCGGTTCTTTAGAAGGCTCAGTGGAGCCAGAGGTTTTGCCAGGAGTTTCCATGGAGTCTCAGGCAGAAACTTTACTGTTACAGGATGTGCCTTCTCAGGAGGTAGGCCAGACTGAGGGGCTTCTCAGGTAACTGTTCTTCCCTCTCTTTCCAAGGTAGATAGAGCCTCTCCTTCTGTTGCCAAAACTTCTTTGAGAGGTAGGCCTCGTTCAGCTTCAGTGGGGCTTCTCCTAGCATTTCGGTTCTGTACCTAAGAAACATATGCTTAAAATGGCAGAAGATTTGATTACTATGATTAGAGGTTCTATGCCCCGCCTGATAAGAGGCCTAGGGTGGAACCGAGTTTGATAGTTTTGAACAGTGTTCAGAGGCTTCAGAGTCTTCTGCGGAAGACTTGCAGGAGTATCCTACTTATTCTGATTCTGATGTGGATGATTCCACTCCTACAGCTTCTCCTCCTGAGGATTTCTCATTTTCAGAGACTCTGCATTCCATGAGGGAGCACTTTAAATGGGAAGGCCAGGATTACTCTGATTCCAGGAAAAGGCTTAGGGAATTCTTGTTTTTACCCCAGCATAGGCCCTTAGCTATTCCTCCTGTGTTGAATGTGGTGGAAGATGTTTTTGCAGAGGCTTCCCTGAACCCTGACTCTTTGCCTCCTGCTCCTGTTAAGCCTGATAGGTATTATAGGGTGCCCGAAGCTCATAAGTATTTGTTTAAGAGTCCTAGGGCGGACCCAGAAACTATTTCTCAAGGGCCTAAAGGTGTTAAAGCTTCTGTGATTAAAAATCCTGTTCCCTCTGATAAAGAGGCAAGGGCTTTGGATAGGTGGGGAAAGAAAGTGTATACTTCTTCCACTCTGGCCATGAGAGCATTGAATTGTCAGTTTCACATGCTAAAATATCAGAATTATCTCCTTTCACAATTAAAATCTAAGGTGGATGCTTTGGCGGAAGGTATTGAGTGTAAAGAGTTGCTGGATTTGGTTCATGTTTCTGAACAAGTGGGTAAGCATTCTTTGCAATGTGGTTTTGATGCTGTACAGGCCTCCTCGAGGGTGGCTGCTACTAGTTCTGTTCTTCGCAGGCATGCCTGGTTGAAGGATCAGAATTTAGCTGAGCATGTTAAGACAAGGATTTTGGATGCTCCTTTACAGTCTGATGTGTTGTTTGGATCGCCTGTGGAAGCAGTTTTAAAGAAAATGGAGGACAAAGCTAAGTCTATGCAAACTGTTAAAGATTTTTGCAGGTGCAGCCACCGAAGTTTAGTAGAAATTGGCCTGCTAAGGGGTGGACATATCCTGCTTATGATTCCCAGTCTAGGGGTAGGTCTAGACGTGGTAGGGGCAGGGCTCAAGGTTCTTTTAGGCCTAGAACAGGAGTTCACCTGCTCAGACTTCTGGTGAGGGCAGGGGTCAGTCCTTTCGTAAACAGACCCAATGACCTGTCTTTTCAGCTGCCAGTAGATTCTCGCCTGGCAGCTCCTTTGGGAGGAAGACTGTCTCTTTTCAAAGAAAATTGGGATTTAATTACTCAAGACAAATGGGTGTTGGATATCATTCACCACGGTTACAGATTTTATTTCCATACAATGCCCCCTTTCAAAGGCATGCCAGACGTTCCTCCTCCACAAAGAACAGAGGCTCACAAGCAAGTTTCTCAGTTACTCCAGATGGGGGCCATTCAGCCAGTCCCTGTATCAGAAAGGGGCCTAGGATTTTATTCTCGCCTGTTCCTAGTACCAAAGAAGGGGAACACGTGGAGACCAATTTTGGATTTATCTCTCCTCAACACTTTTCTGGACATTCCCAAGTTCAAGATGTTGACGTTACAACAGCTTTTACCTCTGCTGGGCAAAGATCACTGGATGGTAACTTTAGATCTCAAGGAAGCTTACCTTCATGTGCCTATAAGGCTAAGTTGCAGGAAGTATCTGCGGTTTCGAGCTGGAAATTCTCATTATCAGTTCTCTGCATTGCCCTTTGGCTTATCTACTGCCCAGAGTATTCACAAAGGTTCTGGCTCCAGTGATAGCTTACTTCAGGCTTCAAGGAATTCAAATCTATCCTTACTTGGACGACTGCCTGATTCTGGCTCAAGAAAAGGAAGACCTTCTACAGCATCTGGAATATGTTATAGCAGTGCTAAGATGCCTAGGGTATTCTGTGAACGAAATAAAGTCCAGTCTAGTACCCTCTCAAGACATGTGCTTTCTGGGTGTGAGACTGAATACAGCAGCCCAGATGGCCTTTTTAACCCCGGACAAACAAAAGAGTCTATCACTTTACTTCCATCAACTATCTCATCAGTCCGTGCTGACTGCAAGGACAGTCCTTCAAGCATTAGGGTTCATGGCATCTTGTATTCTGGTGCTTCCCAATGCCAAACTGCATATGAGGAAGCTGCAATGGTATCTCAAAATGTATGGACACAGCACTGCCAGGATTTGGACACTGTCATTCAAATAATACCTTGCCTTCAAAAAGAATTTTTGTGGTGGGCTCAGGAATGTCACCTAAACAAGGGACTCTCTGTGACCCGGCCAGAGGCGAGTCAGATTTTAACGACAGATGCCTCGGACATTGCTTGGGGAGCTCATCTAAATGGAAAGTGGATACAAGACAAGTGGCCTGCCAGACTACAGCATCTACATATCAACATGAAGGAGATGTTAGCAGTCCAGTTTGCATTAATGGCTTTCAAGGAGTTACTTCTTCCAGGGCAGGTGTTGATTCTAACAGACAACACAACTGTCATGTGGTACATCAACAAGCAAGGGGAACACATTCTTATCCTCTATGCAGGCAAGCAATGATTTTATGGGAGACTGCGCTAAGCTTGCAACTAACTCTTCAGGCAAGGTTTCTGCCGGAGCACAGAACTCCTTAGCAGATGTGTTAAGCAGACAAATCATGGATCCCCACGAGTGGAAACTGGATCTTCATGTATTTCAAAAATTGACAGTGTCATGGGGAACTCCAGACATAGATCTGTTCGCTTCTCCACTAAACCACCAGCTGCCACAGTATTGCACAAAGGGGTTTCATCACACAGCTTGGAAAGTGGATGCTCTGTCTTTCAGTTGGAAAAACCTTCATGTGTATGCCTTTCCTCCTCTGCCTCTTCTTCCAAAGGTACTATTAAAGGTCAGACAAGACAGGCCAAGGATGATTTTGATAGCTCCAGATTGGCCTCGGCAACACTGGTACCCACTACTACGGAGTCTGGTAAGGAAGCCTCCATGGCCTTTACCTCTGATTCCTCATCTGTTATCTCAGAAGGATGGTCATCTGCTCAATGTCAAGCTTCACTCTCTTCATCTAACAGCCTGGCATATTCTGTGTTGAAGCACAGCAGGTCTCAACTTCCTCAACAAGTTTTAAATGTGATTATGGAAGCTAGAAGACCTAGTACAAGGAAAGTGTACGCAGAAAAATGGAAGAGATTTTTATTTTGGAGTACAGCAAAGAATTTGCAGGTCTCTGAACCTAATTTGAGTGTGGCTCTTCAATATCTTACTGAGTTATTGCACAAAGGTTTGTCCTTCTCTTCCATTAAGATTCATGCTGCAGCAATTTCAGCTCACTATGATTGTGACCCACCATTGTTTTCGCATCCTTTGTTCAAGCAGTTTCTTAGAGGGGCAAAGAATATAAGACCCCCACGTAGAGCTCCTACTCCTGCTTGGGATCTCAATTTTGTGTTGGAAAAACTTACTCTACAACCTTTTGAGCCTGCGGCTACTGCTGAATTGAAATACTTGTCATGGAAGACTGCTTTTCTGTTGGCTATTACTTCTGCAAGAAGGGTGTCTGAGTTGCAGGCCCTTATGGCAGTAGAGCCATTTTGATTTTCCATAAGGATAGGGTATCATTACGTACTAATCCTTCCTTTATGCCTAAGGTGGTTTCTAGTGTGGCTTTAAACCAAACTATTCATTTGCCTACGTTTTATGCAGACCCCAAAATAAAGGGGAAAAGATTTTGCACACTTTAGATGTACACAGGCAATTGCGTTATTATTTAAGCAGGACTAAGGATTTCAGGCAGTCTCAGCAGTTGTTTGTTTCTTTTGCTTTGAGTTCACAGGGCAAGCCTGTGTCAAAACAAACTATTTCTAGGTGGATTGGCTTTTGCATTGCATTTTGTTATTCCCATCATGGCAAGGAGATTCCAGCTGGGATTAGGCCTCATTCCACTAGGGCTACTGCCACTTCAACAGCATTTCTAAGGGGTGGCAACTAAGGATATTTTGGAAGCAGCTACTTGGAGTTCAGTGCATACTTTCTCTAAGCATTATCACCTTCCTATCTACTCTAAGTCTAGGGCTGGTTTTGCCACAGCTGTTTTGCAAGGCATGTTGTCAGCTCCTGCTTCTTTATGATTTGCCAGCCTCCCTTACCTCTGCTTTGGGATTCTACCCAATAGTAAGGACTGCAGCAATGGGGAACGAAGAACATAGTACAGTTTTGTACCTACCATAAATGTAGATGTTCGAGGATCCCCATTGCTGCAGTCCAATTTACCCTCCCTCCTTCCCCTCTGTGTTTAGGGGTGGTTGTGTAGGTGAGGTTACATGCTTATATTTTTGTATATATTCTTGTATATATTGTACATATTTTTGGTGCAGGTATTTTGGGCCTTGTCTTTTTAGGGTCTTCTGACATCTGGGGCAAGAAAAGACTGAGGATATGACGTCGGTCATGCGCATTAGTACCCTGACGTACTGACGTCAGTCTAATGCGCCCTGACCGACGTCAGCCTTATACTCTGGTATTCGGGCCGACTGGATGCGGACTATACCCAATAGTAAGGACTGCAGCAATGGGGATCCTCGAACATCTACATTTATGGTAGGTACAAAACTGTACTTTTTATCATCATTTCAAACAAAATACAACCAAAATTAATCATTTCAATAATTTAAATTCTGTCCAGCTGCAGTTTCCATAGAGATCAGATTTTAGCTTGTATAGAGCCAGCTGTAACAACTTAAAAATAGTAATTTCCCTGGCACTAATAAGCTTTCATTAGAGTTTTATAAAGATTTTCACAACTAAATTAGTTCATTTTTTGTATAACATATTTTATATTTAATTACCAACTAGAAGCTGAGAAAGCATCAGCATCAGGCAAACATGATTTTAATTCCTAAGGAACAAAGTGTGACAGCTGTCTTAAAAGAAGTTTAGGGTGTTTTGTAACAGAGGACTGCTTTAATGTTCTTTTGGTTTCTCACTCTGTGGTTGTTGCTCTACTAGATTGAACCTTCCTGTTTAAGTAAACTAGCATGCCTTTACTCACTTCTATGGCAGACTCTCTCCTTTGTATGTAGATAGATTTTCTTTGGAACTACATGGCCTGATTATGATTGTTAGCTTTTTCTGAGACTAAAAGAGAGAAAGCAGTTTAATCCATGCAGTGTTATGTATGGTCTCTGTTCTGTTTACATTTGTGCTTCAGCAAAGTTGTGTAGTAATATTTCTGATAATTTGCAAAAAAGTATATTTGATTAACACGTAATGATGTAGAACAGTTGTGTTATCAAGGTGTATTGTGCTAGACCTTGTTAATGTTAAACTAGTATGATCTTATAAAGTAAACATGATTTTTGATGTGTATGCAATTGTGCTAGATACTTGGCTATTTATAGCTGTACTTCACTATACTCAGAAGCAGCAGTGTTGATACTGGCAGTAATCAAAAGTTGCTAGTTCCATCTAGTTACGTGTATTTTACTGTCAGTGTTTAATATAGTATATGCTGCAGGCTTCCTATTTTTCTTGCTGCACTGATTAAGTCTTTATAGTTATGCAACATGTATTTGTAATGTTTGATGAGCAGATAATGTCTCTCTAACTATGCACTACTGTTATATATATTTGTATTGACTGCAAAAGTTATCACATATGGTACAGCCAGTTTTGGTGATATAATCATCCCTGGGAGGGGCTAATCTACAGCTACTCCACCTCCCAAAAAACTAGTAGTGTTTTCTAATTTTCACATTTGTGCCTCATAATAAAAGTCCCTGTTCATAATTACGATTAGGCCTCCTTTATCGGCTGGTCGTACAATAATTGTAGTATATGTAGCCAAATTATTTGGAGCTTTCTGTTCACCAAAAGATTAACTAATTTGCCTCAAGTTCTGCCTTCAAAATAGGCATGTATATCCTTTTCACAGAGACGACCAAACGCCTCTAACATGGGATGAAAAGCAGGCATAAAAATACTTGGTCTCTTGAAGTTGTGTGTGTTAACATTGCTTTCAGAATTGAAGTACATAATTTTTAAAGTGATGTTTCTTAAAAATAACTTGTACTTCAATTCTGAAAGTAAAGGCAAAATTATAAAGCCCAATCTAATACAATGCGTTTGATGGGCGAGATGCTGATATACAGTAAATACTGCTGGTTATTCCTCTGTGACAGTGAGCACAAATATCTCTCCTTTGTGCCTAAAGTAGTGTCTATAAGATCCTTGAGCTAATCTAGACAGCTGCCTTTTTTTCTAGAAGATAGTAACTACATACCGTAGATGTTCTTAAATGTTTGGCACCATCTGTAAGCATTTAAATATATATTAAGTCAGATCATCTATTTATCTTGTTTGTTTGGTAAAGAATATGCCACCAGCCAAGCAAATAGGAAGTGACTCACCTAGTGTGTTGTGGTATGTTAAAGTACAACAAAATATTTGAAGTAATCCCAGGGCACATTACAGAAAGGCTGCAAACACTTTAGTTGTATGCAACAGGAATTTACCTACTCTGGACTGCTTTCTAGCTGCTTTTTTGAACAGATTTGCGCATCTGTACTAGGCATTACTAGTCAGATGGAGAACCTACAGGCAAAGTACTCTTTGACCCCTTGTTGCAAGGGATCCTTTTAACAGTCTCCCACATTGGAATGCTTGCAAACAGCTTTGGAATTCTTCCTTTAAGCTATTGTTTCTTTCCAATGTGTGATGTTACAGTTGTGTGAGTGCTCATTGTGCCAGTAGATCTTTGAGGGAGACATCATTTGTGCAGTGAGATACCCACCCCAATATGTCCCCAATGCAGGTATGGATTTGGATCCTTCAAGTACTCAAGTGAATCGTGAAAACTAGGGAGGGTTATGTATGTTGTCTTTTTTTTTTTTTTTAATATTGTGACATTTGGTAGTAAATTGACCGATGTTCATCACAAATGTTATGCACTTAATATACCATATAGTTTCTTACCCAGAAGAACAGAAAAGAGACTCAGTCAGTGGAAACTAACCATATCAGTACATGCATACTCACAAAGAACCTGCACAAAAGGATGGATTGAATCTAGAAGTTAGTTATTGCCTAGGTGACTTCTAATTCAAAGACACTATTACTGTGAGTACTGTTAAACAATTATACTTTATTTGCTATTGTAAGGTGGTGATGAAAGGGATTACTGTTGCTGAAAAGTCTGGTCCCTTAGCTAAGAGCTGCTAAGTTAGCCTGCAACTTTATTTTCTTCATATAACAAATAAACAAAGACTCGGAGCCTGCTTCTTGTTTAGTGATATTTTTTAAATGCCTATTTTTAGCAGACAATCGCAGCAAGAAGAAGGTACCACACCGTGAGAAGAATAAACGAGACTTCTCAGTTTTCAAACCGGAGAGTGAAAACTTGGTGAAGGTCTCACCTCAGCTGCTGCTGGCTGCTCATCGTTTTCTAGCTACAGGTATGTTTCATAGTTGTTGCTGAAAAAGCTGTTCCTATTGTGTGCTTCAAATGTCTATACCATTGGAAAGTCAGAGTGCTGGGTAACAGTGTTGGTTAAACGTTGTTTATATTACCTCACATCTAGGAGAACAGAGTAACAAAGATGGCTTGACACAAATGCTCATGTGAAGTGTTTTTGCATCTTAAAAAAAACAAAAAAAAAAACGTAAAGCATATTCTTTTGATTCACAAGTACTCTTTTTTTTTTGTCGCATTTTTGATGGAACTGTACTCATCTGCTTTTTTCTAGACTTTCCACACTGTTTTCCTATTTTAGACATGGAAAGATACTGTATAAAGTTGTGACATTGTACAAGTTGCTAGCTCTTGTCCACTTGGAAGAGTATGCCGTTGGCTAAATTGAATCTGTTTGATGAGGCAGGGGTGTCGGGACATATTGGTAGGAGCTGGGGGCTGTCATGCTAATGGAGCAACATTTGATCCTTCACAACCCTGACTTTTCTGACACACAGAAAGGCACTGTCACCCCTCATAATTTGAAAAGTTTTTTGCTATTGTTTACATGTTTACACAGCCACAGGGATCCATGATGTGGAAGGAATGTCCTGTTAAAGCTCATTGTGAAGAACTGTGGCTGTGGTAGGTTTCAGAATTGGTTATTCTTGCATTAAGAGTGAAATGTGCTAAATTGTATGCATGCATTCATTTGCTAACCCCCCCCCCCCGGTTACTACATTTCTACACCGACTTGCTGTTCCCCTAATAATGCGTGGTCGTGGTACATATAACAGTCTGTTTATAAAAAAATCTACCTGTTTCATCTGCGTCTTGCCCATTCATGACTCTTGCCTCCACAATAGCGGAACGGGATTCTCATATCGGTCATACCCATATTCCCCTCACCTTTCTCTTCTACTCCTCATGCTGCCATACTGTAAAAACTACTTCAATTACCAAAATACCTCACATGATATGTCAGCTCTTAAATCTTGCTAAGCCTTGAGGCTAAATCCCAGGATAGTCTAACACCTTCCACCCATTCCACTAAACTTCTTAAGTTACCACTGCACTCTGTTGGACAAACAAAATCCTTTATTATCCCACTAACCATTAGCTATCTTTAAAGTTCATTGCTTTACTTGTTACTGTATTACCTTCCTCTCTACACTTCTTTTGGCACTTACCATCCTGTATTATCTTCCTCTCCACACTTCCTGTGGCAGTTGTCATCCTGTGTTACCTTCCTCTCCAAACTTCCTGCGACAGATATCATCCTGTATTACCTTCCTCTCCACACTTCCTGTGACAGTTACCATCCAGTATTTGCCTTTGCAGACTATTCCCTTCTCTATTTATAGGGAAGCTATTTCTCTAAACCTGTTCTGTGCATTAGTTCATACAACTAACCACCCATGGAGTAATCTATCTTTTACAATTCCCTTAACTACAGTACAGTTTGTACAACATTCACATATTACATTTTACACTTAAAATCAAACAATCTTCTATCTTAGTCTCATTCTTTTACCAGTCCTCTGTTCTTTTTCTCCTGTTGCTATTCTTTTATATTTACTACCCTTTTCCATACTTATTTTTTATCTCTACCATGATAAACTCTCCACTCTTTTTAATCGTATCACTTTTGATCACTTACCATTTACATAGTCAGTTCCCCCCCTACTGCACACTTAAGCATACCCTCTTTTGTCATCCCTAAGTCAGTACCACAGCCCCCCCCCCCACTTAACTTTATAAAACCAAACCATTCCTGTCCCCACTATTTCCTTATCCAATAAAATAGCCCTAAGGAGGAGTAACCTTTTCTTAATAGACTCAAGTAATTTGTATCATGATTTGAATGTAAAACTACCTAAATAGCTATATAAATTCACTCTGGTAATTTTTATCATAGTCATAACAATAAACATGGAGTAAAAGCCAGGGTCAGTTCTCTGTAGTCCTCCTAGCACTGCCACATCATCCTGCTGTCTACTGTATGCGAGTAGTGTCAGAAGTAAACTATGTTAGATAAGTGCATTTCTTTCTACCCAAAGACATCCCGCAAGGTTCAGTCCTTACTCCTCAACATTTTTTTATCTTGATTAGCAAACTACTGAACAGCCTCCAAGATTTCTCACTATAACTGTATGCTTTTGTCATGGTAATTTTTAAGTCAGGTTCCACTCAGTCTGAGATTCAAGCCAAGCTGAAAATAGGCCTCCACACCCTGACAGAATGGATTAACAACTAAAAAGTATCTTTAATTCCAATAAAAACAAACAGTGTTCGTTTACCTGTCAAAAACTTCCAAAAGTACGTAGCACTTTAAAATTAAAGATCTTAACAAAGTTCAAATACCTAGGCCCCTGGCTTGACAAAAATCTAAACTTCTCATTCAACATGAAGTAAAATTAACTGTCTCTTGTTTTGGGCATGTAAACTCTCACATTTTCTGCCCTTCACATCCAGATTCACCTTTGCCACAGAAATAAGGAATTCTGCTTGAACATCTTAAGTATGGTCTCCCCTTAGTTTCAGTAGTCTCGGATAGAAATACTAAAGTTCTATAGAATATTTCCAACAAGATATTCTGATTCATCCCCATCTTCCCCAGACAAGAACGCCTCTGTCAAACACTTAAGAAAGCAACATGGATACCTATAAAACAGAGTCAACCTTTTACTTTGATATCCACCATTTAAACTACTCATATTTGAAACTTGTTCCAGACTGGCAGCAAAGTTCTCCACAAAATTCCCCTCCTACAACTTGAGAGGGCAGATTCATTCCAGACCAGTCCTTTAAAACAAAATGCTAGTGTACTCACCACTTTTTTTCTCTCCTAGCTCCACAACTCTGGGGATCACTCCTCAACCATTAAAAAAAACTTATTTGTACAACACAATTTGTACAAAGTTCAAAGCACATTTTCTAATACAAGCACAGTATAAATGCATTTCTTTCAGGCAGCATCATGTACCCCCCCCCCTTTCATGCTTACTTTAGATTTCTTCTTGCATTATTCATTAAATCCTGTACCACTTTTCCTTTTTTTATTTCTGTTGTAAATACTGTATATAAATTTGTTGTTGCTTCGCTGTCTTTACAGAAATGTTATGCTAATAATCTCACTGTTTTTACTATTTCAGTTTATAGATGTTGTGCATATACTAGATGTCATTAAATGTTATTTTCTCCTTTAACATTCTCCCAGGCTGAGCCTGAAAATGGTTTAATGTAATCAGATCTCCACCATGTTAAACAAACATACATTAAAAAACAAACGATACTAGGAGAGCTTTGTGGTTTAATCTGAATCTGCTACTTCATTGTTCCTTCTTTTAGTCACATTGGCCTTCCTAAGATGGTGCACAGACTTGAGTCCATGTTTGTGTATTCTTAAGGGAGGGCACTTCGCCTTTTTTTCCCCTTGCTATCATGGTGGGGGTGTCAGTGTCATACTAAAGTATCCAAAGATTCAGTCTGTAGAAGTGATGATATTTTTATTGCTTTAGAGCTCCTTGCATTGATGTGGCATTGAGAATCAAGGTAATTTGTTTCTATAAGTGAAAGCAGGGTTAAATTCTGATCTCTTGTTAATATGTTGATTGCTGAAGACTGAAACTTTTATCAAGTGGTTGGTTATCTGACCCTCATGCTGTGTTTGCATTCAAACCTTTTGTTAAGTTAGTGAATTTTTTTTTTTTTTTAAAGTGACGTCACTTGTGGGTAATGACATGACACGTGTGCTGTCATTGACAAGTTTCTGCATTTCATGTTTTCTTGTACGGATGCGGCATTGGAACTCATTTTTCCATCCCGAGATGGATTATCTGAAAAGTTAGTTTCCTATGCAAAGTCCGTGGTAGAAGCATGCAAGATTGTTATCTTAAGGTATTGACCGTTGTACGAATAGTTGTTTTTTTTTTCAGTTTCTTCTGAAAGTAGGTTGCCCCTTCATAAAAAGGAAACTGATACTTGTGGTGACCTTAGTTTTCTCTGGTGATATTTTAATGAGTATGACAACTGGAATATTTCTCCCAAGATTTTTCCATAAATTTCAACTTGTTCGCTGCATAAAGTCTACACTGTTATAATGTTTTATGACATATTTTTGATTGAAATATTAAAATTATTTATATATTCAAGTAACTGTAACAAAGATAGTTTGGCAAAATGTTGCAGTACATGGTAATCACATCCAGGGTAAGTATTTTTTCCAGGAAATTTGCTCTGTACTTGATTTGTCATTCAGGCCAAGCGTTAGAGCTCAGTAATGCAAACCTTGAGTTAAAACAGATGCTGAATTTTTCAGTGCCAAATAAAATTAAAAAGTGTGAAAAGAGGTGAAAATGACCCTATTCACTTGGATGTAGCAATGACTTTAAAGTTTATTCTGTGTGGCTGAATTTCACTACTGTTAAAGGTTGATCCTAAGTGTTAATTTAAATATATGAAGAATTTAAACGGCTTGTTTAAAATTTTGAATATGTGCAAGGGAGTTGAATTCAGTGATCTTGTGTGAGTTTATGGGACCTAACTCCATGCACATAGAATGTAAATAAATACACATCAGCACCTTTAGGTTCATAGGTGTGTACTAGGCTAATGGCCCTGGAACCTTTACGAGCCTAGCCCATAGAAGTGCCCTGGCATTGTGCCGCCCGGTGTCATTTCTCAGAGCCTCTATCAAGTAGAGCCACTGGAGTGATCCCTGGGGTGAACTTTCTATTTCCCATCCACTCATCAAGATTTTTCTTGAAGAGGGCCAGTGAGGTGCTCTGCTTGACATGTATGGGAAGTCTGTTCCAGAGCATGGACAGTCTCTGGGTTATGAACCTTTCCCGCCAGCATGTTCTGTTGAGTGTTCAGTGACCATTTCCAGCTTTTGTCAAGTTCTGTCCTTTACATTGGGGGGGGGGGGGGGGTTAAATTTTACTGCTGTTTTTTTGGGGGGGGGATCAGTAATTGATTTTTAACTTCATTGTTCAGCAAAGCAGGCACAGTTAGATTTTTCACTATGATCTCTGCAAGATAGAGTTTATGAATTGAATGCCTAATATTTGTGTATTGTAATGTTTGTGATATTTAGAGGTCTTGATGAAGGTACTCTACAAAGCTTATGCCGTACTTTATTTAAGGAAAACATAGAACAAAAGCACCCATCTGTCTAGTGACCAATTTGAATAACACAAGCTATAGCATACATTTTAACTAAGGATTAGAGAAAAGAGGGGTTAGGTACTGTAACCCACAATTTTCCTGCAGCTTTTTGCAAAATACTTCCACAGTTATTGTTAACATTTCCCTCAATTTTCTAACAGACCTGGTAATGAGCAATTCAAATGTAACATGATAATTGCTTCTAGGCTGCAGTTCTAACCATTTTCCCACCAAAATCAGCACAAAGATTAAACAAAAAAAAAAGGTCTCAGGGGAATTCAGTCCTTAGTCATGTTTTTTTCTTTAATTCATAAAGGAATAACCAACATTCCTGTGAGTAGTGTGTGTGTGTGTGTGTGTGTGTGTGTGTGTGTGTGTGTGTGTGTGTGTGTGTGTGTGTGTGTGTGTGTGTGTGTGTGTGTGTTTTATGGTTCACTTGTGAGTTCAGATTGAAGACCAAGCATTTGTCCTGTAATTAGTTTTCTGCTTCTTGTGAGATCTGTATGACAATTACTGTGTGGTTGAAGGCTGAGTACAGCAAGAGTTATGTAAAAATGTGTGTGAATCAAACTGACAGTTTAAGATACACAGACTGCAAGAAAAGTATGTCAGAATAAACCTTTTGTTGAGTTACTTGGGAAAAAATAATTGTTCCTGTTCTTATCTGAAATAAGAGATCTGTCTGAGTGTTGGGAGGGCATCAGGTTAGGTCTATAGCCATCTGTATGTTATGAGCTTATGAAGTCCAGTGGTGTCAGAAATACCTGATCAAGTGACCTCAGTCTCTTTTGCAAGATTAACAGAACACGCTGGAGGGATAGTTATGTATCCCAGGGAATAGCACTTCTGCGTAAACATAGTACTTCTGTTACTGTATTCAAACGTAACTTGGAACTGGATGGGTAACCACAGATTCACCCAGTGGACCTCTTAGGGGAAACTTGTTAGTATCCAGTTAGTGCTTGTGTAGACTATGTATGAAGATTCATACTGCAAAATATAAGGGCTAATATTTACCATGGAAAAGCAGGGCTGTACTTAAGATCCTCACAGATCAGTAGCCTGGTTAGTACCTGTGAACCTGTATGACTCGCATGTTGACTTTTATTACTCATGTGCTTACATGTTTATTTTTGCTTGTTTGCTCGATATGGTTTACAGGGGATCCCAGAGAAAAGAGCTCCAGTTAGTGGCAGTAAAACATAATGACCAGTTTAAAATAACACTGTGTGTGTGTGTGTGTGTGTGTGTGTGTGTGTGTGTGTGTGTGTGTGTGTGTGTGTGTGTGTGTGTGTGTGAAAAGACTGGGGGCCGGGCTGGCAACTCAACAGTGTAAATTCTCCACTGTCAAATCAGTCTCTGGACCAATGATCCACTGTGGCGACCCCTAACGGGAGAAGCCCAAAGACAGTTTTGACTTTTGTTCAAAGCTGCAGTGAGTTAGGCCTTCCATCCTTGCTCTGCTGTTTTATTAAACTGTTGTGAGACTACAAAAGACAAGTGCTTATTTTTAACTATTTTATGCACTTCTGATTAATTAAAACAATAGTTGCTGCATATCTGTTTAAACTGTGTAACTGTTTTTTTAGGACTAGTGAACTCAGTCCTTACCTGTGTTCTGATAGTCTCCTTTTTGTTTCTCTGTTTGTTCTGTGCATTGTAATTGTTGCTATACTTGAAAAACAGTAGCATAGAGGTGAATGTCTATTACTGTTTGTGACCTTTGGAACTTGGAGGCTTTTGAGTTGTCCCACCTCCACTATAAATTTGATATAGGACACTACCCCCAGTTCCCATTACATCAGCTCATTCTACTGAGTACAATGAGATCAGTTGTGAAGGCCCACCCCTTTAGCTTTTTAATCTTGAATTATTTTCTGTTTCTTCACTTTCTACTAAAAAAAAAAAAATTAAATAAGTAAATAAAATTGTGCCTCTTCCTACGTCATTTTGCTTGTGCTTAGGTGTTCATCTGCATTTAGTTTGCTGCATTTGTTACTGCTTGTCGGGAGCCTTATACTTTATTTGAGCTGTTTTTTACTGTTGTGATTGTAAGCTAATTTATCACATTTGCATGGTTTTATAGCAGTTTACTGATTAACTGCATTTCATTACTGTTTAACTGTATTTCATTGCTATTTACTGCAGTTTATTACTGTTTAATTGCATTTTACTGCATTTCATTACTATTTAACTGTATTTTTCATACTGTGAGTTCTGTTTTTGTCTGCAAGTGGTTAATCTGTGCTTTTTGTGAGTTTTACTGAGTTTTTAATCCTTAAATTGAGAAGCATGGTTTGATAAAGGTTTGCTGCAGCTGCATTTTTATTAACCCTGTGTGAGATATTACAGCTACAGGTTTTCCCTTAGCAGTTGTCTGATCATCTAGTAGAACTACTCTTAGACATTTCACCCTTTACCCTCTTAGCTCTCTCTCTGCCCTCTCTCCTTCAGTTTCTGACAAATATGGTTGGACAATTTCTTATGATTTCTCTTGCCAGCCTGGTTAATATGGACATCCTGAGACAGTGTAGCAACTACCTCATGTACACAGACATGAAACTGTACTCATTGCAAGCATTCTTAAACCTGTAAGATGCTGACATTTGTGCAGTCACAGAAACCTGGCTCAAAGCTCTGGAGTACACCCCAGGCATACCAGGTTACTCATGCTATCAGACATTCGGACCCTAAACCGTGGGCAGCAAAGCAAAAGGCGGTGGAGTTGCAATATAAGACACACACACCTCTAGGCTGGTCAAACAATATGATGCACAGGAGACACTCCAGGTGCAGTTAACCATTGGCAGGACCCCTATTCAAATCATAGCTAGCTACAGACCCCCGACTTTGACTCAAATGCCCACTCCACCTATCTGGACCTCTTCGAATCTGTCAAGATTCAACCCTTTACCCTGATCCTGGGTGACTTTAGTTATCCAGCTACAGATTGAAATAACTACTCATGCCAAAACACAAATGCTCAGAGATTATTTGGTTTTGTCAGTGCAAATGCCTTGGACCAGCTGGTCGACACCCTCACAGGAGGTGAAAATGTCTTGGACTTGGTGTTAGCCAACATGAGTAATCACTACAACATCCCTACAGTGTCATCCTCCCTGGTAAGATCCGACCACAAAGTGGTCACTTCTGAAGTCGTCATCTCTACCGACCCCCCCCACCTAGGGTCAAACAAAAAAACTTCTCCAAAGCTGATTACAACCTCCTGAGAGAAGTTATAAATAGCTTCACAGCCCCCACCCCATCCATAGGAACTGGCGTATATGTCCAAACCTACACCCGAGTACTTATACGAGTATTTATATAGCTGCATGGATTCAGGAATACCCAACAGGGCAAAATCTTCCTCCTCAAGGAAGAGTAAACCTGTATGGTGGACATCTGCAATAAATAAACTCTATAATAAAAGGAAAAAATTGCTGTCCAGGACCAAGAAGGAGCAGGTGCATAATTGGAAACAATCTCTCCTTAGCCTGAACAAGCAAATAAGAGCACTAATGAAATCCTCCAAGGCAAACTTTGAGTCAAAACTGGCCACATCTACTAAAGAGAGTTGCAAGACTTTCTTCACATATGTCTGCAATCTCAAGGGAAGCACCCAGATCTACTCAGAACTGGTGGTCACAGACACCACATACACAAAAGCTGTAGGTATAGCCAACCTGCTGGCAGGTACATTGAAAACTTCACCCCTCTGTCCTCCCCATCAGTAAATCAGGACATCCCCAGCACCTGCCCCCCTCCCCTTATTTCTAGGGAGCAAGTCATCACAGCCCTCTCAAAGGCAAAAGATACAGCCTCCATGGGACCTGATAACATCCCATGCTGCATCCTACATGAACTCAGGCAGGAACCTGAAGCACCATTAGGCACCCTATTCAGCCAAAGCCTGAGTAGTGGCTTAGTCCCAGCCGAGTGGAGGATAGCCACTATTATCCCTTTGCACAAAGGTGGAGCATCCACCAATCCAGGAAATTATAGACCCATCAGCCTAACTAGCCTGATGTGCAAGGCCATGGAGCAGATTGTCGTGAATCTCATTAACAAGAACATTGGCAACCTCCAAACACCTGATCTTGCACAGTTTGGTTTCATCAAGGGGGGTTATGCCTGTTAAATTTGGTTAACTTCTTTGAGACAGTCACCAAAACCATGGACAAGGGGAAGACTGTGCACACCAAATACCTTGACCTGGCCAAAGCCTTCAATACTATTCTCCACGCGAGTATGATAGGCAAACTTTCTCAACTAGGCATCAGTCTGTATGTTACCAGATGGGTATTAAACTGGTTCAGTGATAGAACCCACTTAGTCAAAATAGGGGAAGCCACCTTAAGCAGCTGACCCGTAAAAGTGATGTGAACATCCTCCAAGACGGTCTCACCCAAACAAATGTCTGGTGTCAGAAATGTGGCCTCAAACTGAATGCCAAAAAATGCATCGTCATCCCCTTTGGGGAGAGTGATGTCTCCACAAATTGTTACATTAATAACAAGGTCCTAAGCACGCAATCAGTCGTGAGGGGCTTAGGCATCCAGGTTGATTGCAAACTGACTTTTGATCACCATATTACCTCCATTGTATGGAATGCTTTCTACATGGCCCACCTCATTAGTAAGGTTATCTCATCCAGGAAGAAGGTGGTCATAACATCCCTTATAACACCCATTACTGAGTACAGTGTTCCTTTTGGCAAGTACCTCACAAAGCACATGCAGCAGCTGGAGAGACCACAGAGTTTCCTCACCAGCAGAATCCAGGGCCTCAAACATCGACCCTACATAGAAGGTTAAAGACCATATCCCTCTACTCAGTCTCCTGCAAACTTCTCAGAGGTGACCGCTGTGTGGCATACAAAGCAATGTCAGACCCCGCCTTCATGGGGCTGCTGCATATCCATAAGTCAAGCTCCGCTAGAGTAACAGATACGCGCGCGACCTCATCTTGGTCTGTGACATCAATAGGACTTGTTGGTGGGACAGATTTGTGTCCCAGAGACTCCCCCTACTGTGGAATAGACTCCTGCTCCACGTCAAGCAGAGTACTTCATTAACCCTTTATGGATGAACGAATGTTTAAGAACCAAGAACAGCTGTTTAGAAACCATGCCATTAGTGAGTTACTGATACTCTGTAGAGGTGACACTGTAGTACAAAGCCTAACAAAAAATAGCAGTTATTACATCAAGTTAACAGCTAGGGTGGAGATGCAGTAAAAGCAGACACTTACTTGTAAGATGATCCAGTCCATCCTACTCAACTGCTTGGACATAAGTCAGCTTGACAACAAAACTTTTCTAGGTGTGGCTTTGCCCATTCTGTAGCATTTCTGCTGCATTTGACTGTTAAATCGTTTTTCTGTGTGTGCACTTGATTTATCTGTTTTAAAGTTAAAAAAATTTAAATAGCATTTAGTACTGTAGGCGTCACACTCAAGTGTGACAGCCTTTTCTGAGCATTTTTACTGTTTAAATTGCCTTTTGCTACGTAGTTTCATAAAAAAGCAAAAAAAAATACTATCTGTACTGCTTGTTTCCCACCCTTTCCTATGCTAGAATAGTCCGGATCCCAGATCTGACTTTAGTCTGTGTTTCTGAGTGGTCCAGACCTTGTTGTGGTAGTGGGAGGTCTTTCTGCTTATCAGTGAGAGTGGTAAGCATTAGAGCAGCCTATCTATCGCAAGAGGAGTGGTTTCCAGCTCTGAAATTAACCTTATTGGCCATTTTGGGCTGATTTCTATCCCTTTCAACTTTGAGTTAAAAACCCATGTTTGTGCAATGCCACTTATCTAGGGTTATACTATCCCCAGTGCCATAAAGTCTGCTCTTCAGTTTTTCCCTTAGAACTAGCCAGATTCTTAATTTTAGCACTTGAATATGCTTCTTTGTGCTCAGCACTAGTTTAGAACTGTTGTAAGCACTAAATAAGCTACAAATTACTACAGCACTCAACCTTCCTCATTATCTAGTGGATAACAGTTTTTGTACTTATCTTCCTCAGTTGCTTAGAGGAAAACAGCCCTAGTACTTACTTCCCTCACTTGTGTAGAGGAAAGTAGTGGTTATACAGGCATGTCCAAGGGACAGCTCCTGGTGTTCTCTCCTGTCTACCAGATGAATATGGGCATTGTGGGGCAATGTAGCAATTGCCTCATGTACACTGACAACCCTCTCCTCCTACAACCCAGTACTACAACCTGTGAGAGATGCATTTATCTAGCCAAACTGGAGACCAAGCTCTCTCAAACCAAGACTGAACTTGTCAGTCAAGAGGAGAAGGTAAACACTTGCACCACACCACACTCATCGCATAGTCCCACTAAACCTACACCACCAAAACCCACACATAGATACACAAAAACATTTGAGGAGGTGCTTAATAATAATTTGCTCAAGGAACAAAGACCTCCAAGGCAGAAATGCAAGCAACCTTCACCCCTCAACACAACCCAAAAGACACATAACTCACAGACTCAGTGTGCCACTCAACCACAGCCCATAAGGCAAAACAATGTACCCAACGCATTAGTCATAGGTGACTCTATAGTCAGGCACACTGATGTCCCACTCACCAGGCTAAACAAGGAGAAGGTTACGGTCATCTGCCTGTTGGGTGCCAGGATCTGCCACATAACCTACACACTTATCTCACTCCACAACACGTACAAATATGACTCAATCATTGTCCATGTTGGTGTGAACAACCTGAGGCGTACCTCCCTGGACTACATGAAAAGAGACATGGAAAAGCTCCCTGATCTTGTAATCAAGGCAGGTATGACCCTAGCCCTGAGTAGCATCCTACCTTCGCCCAGAATGATACGGCAGTACAAGGACAAAATGTTTGACTTCAGCAATTGGCTAAGTTTCTGGTGTCATTCTAAGGGGATCCAGTATCTGTCTTCCTGGGAAGACATGGTTGACAGGCCACGATACTTTGCCAGAGATGGCCTGCACCTGTTGCCCCTGGGATTCTGGATACAGCTAAGGCTCTTGCCACCCCTATAATGCCTTTTTTAGGCAAGGTTCAAATGACAAACCCACCACTGTAACAGGTACTGACAAAAACTGAGGGTAATGCTACTCAACGCTAGAAGTCTAAAACTCAAAATGCACTCACTCGAGGCACTTTTAAAATGGAGAACATTGATATTTGTGCAATGACTTAAATCTGGTTCAAGGCTCCAGAGAACACCCCTGCATTACCAGGGCTACAACTCATATCTTACCTTTCGGACATCTAACCTGGACCGGAACATCAAAGGCAGAGGTGTGTCCATATTCATTAAGGATATCCACACCTCCAGGCTAGTTGGCCAACGTAATGTATCCAAAATTATCCAAGTGTAACTAACTCTGGGCAAAACTGCAGTCCAAAGTGTAGCTTGCTACAGATCCCCCACTTTGCCCCAGGACTCCCACTCCTCTTTTCTTGATATACTGTAAAATATTAGGGTTCAACCAGACACTAATAATGGGCAATTTCAACTACCCCGGCATTAACTGGGAAAACTACTCGTGTACCAACTCCTTCACTCAACACTTTCTAGAATTCATAAACTCCAATGCCTTGGATCAACTTATCCACACCTTCACCAGGGGCAACAATATCCTAGACCTAGTCATTACCAACATGAGTGACCGGTGTTCTACACCTGAAGTCAACTCCTCATTGGTCAGGTCTGACCATAAGCTGATCACCATAGATATCCACATCCCGCCCCCACCCCCCCATTAAGGAAACCACTGTAAAAAATTTCTCCAAAGCCAACTTCATGCTTCTTAAGACAGAAGTGACAAACTTCACGACACCCATGCAGATGGACAATACAGTTATGACTGCAGAATCTTACATTAATGCACTCTATAAGCACTTATACGAGTGCATGGATTGTGCTATCCCTAACAGAACCAAGACGCTATCCTTCAAAAAAGGAAGCCAATCTGGTGGTCCACTGCTATAAACAAACTTTACAACAGAAGGAAGAAGCTGTTGCAGAAGAGGGTAAAATCCCATGAGTGGAGGAGTTTCCTGGTCAGCCTCAGTAAGAAGCTGAGATTCCTCATAAAATCCTCCAAAGCTAGCTATGAAAACAAGATTGCCACTGATTCTAAGGACAACCACAAAGCATTCTATATCTAGGTCAAGAATCTCAATGGCAACACACTGAGTTACAGCATAATGGCATGAAAATTACAGAACAAACTGATATCGCCAACATTCTGGCTGATAGGTTCAGTGCTAACTTTACTCCCCTCTCACCCCCTAAAGGGCCTATATCAATACTGGAAGAATGCAGAGCCCCTGCAGTCACAACTACGCAGGTAAAAACTGCACTCTTCAAAGCGAAGAGTACAGCTTCCATGGGATCAGACATCATCCCAGGGTGCGTTCTGCATGAACATCAGAACAAACTGGCCCCCCTACCTTAGCACCATGTTCAATTATAGCCTCACGTCAGGCTTTGTACCCACTAAATGGCACACAGCAACAGTTATTCCACTCCACAAAGGGGGGGCCACCACAGACCCCGGGAACTATTGCCATATTAGCCTGACGAGCCTGGTCTGCAAACCCATGGAATGTATCATCATGGAACTCATAAACAAAGACATTGGTAACGTCCAAACTCTGGACCCCACCCAGTTTGGGTTTGTGAAAGGCAGATAATGCCTCCTAAACCTGATCGTCTTCTTTGAAACAGTCACCAAAGCCGTAGATGAGGGTAAGGCAGTTCACACAGCCTATCTTGACCTCGCTAAAGCGTTCAACACCATCCCCCATTCTGGAATTATAGATAAACTCCCTAAATTGGTTATAAATCCATACACCACAAGATGGGTTGCCAACTGGCTCACTGACAGAACCCACACTGTAAAAGTTGCAGACACCAAATCTGACTTCAAACCAGTGACAAGTGGAGTACCACGGGGTTCAGTTCTGGGTCCTCTCCTGTTTGGTGTCTACTTCTCTGAAGTAAGGGACGAAGTTCACAGATGACTGCAAATTAGGTGCCATAGTAGAGTCCCCAAACGATGTGGAAATCCTACAGAAGGGCCTCACTGAGACAGATGCCTGGTATTAGAGCCATGGCCTCAAGCTAAATGCCAAAAAGTGCATTGTCATCCCCTTTGGTAAAAACTCTGTACCCGTGAACTACCACATAGGAGGCAGCTCACTTAATGCCAAAGCTGTGATAAGAGACCTTGGGACTCAGGTGGACAGTAGTGTCTCCTTTGATAATCACATTGCCACAGTAGTCAGGAAATCCTTCTATGTGGCACACCTCATCACAAAAGGGTTTTCATCCAGGAAAAAAGAGGTCATTGTTCTCCTCTAGTCAGCTCTCATTAGACCCATTATTGAGTACAATGCCACGTTTGGAATGTACCTCACAAGACATCTGCTACAGCTGGAAAGGCCACAGAAGTACCTCACAAAGAGGATTACAGGCCTCAAACAAAAGCCTTACACTGACCGTCTCAAAAAATTCCAGCTTTACTCCATAGCATATCGCCTACTCCGAGGTGATCTCTGCCTAACATACAAAGCTATGCCAAACCCAGAGCTGTTGGACATGCTGCACCTAAAGAAATCCCAATCCCTCCGGGTTGCACGCTCCAGGGACCTAAACATTGTCATCACAATAAACAGAACATGCTGGTGGGATAAATTGAGACTCCCCATACTCTTGGAACAAGCTACCTATCTATGTCAGAGTTCCTCATTAGCACTCTTCAAGAAAAATCTTGATGAGTGAATAGGAAATAGGAAATTCACCCCCCGGGATCACTTCTGTGGCTCTGCTCAACAGGGGCACAGGAAAATAAATTGTTTGGGTGGTGAAAGCCAGGGAATCTTGTTGGCTGGGCTTACATAGGCCCTTGGGCTGATAGCGTAGTACCTACCTACATAACTAAGTGGGGAAAAAGATTTCTTTTAGGTGAGGGATTGCTAGAGTTTGGGTGCAAGAATGGAGAAGGAATGGTTGTTACAGTGCAGTTTGCTTTGGGTGGTCTGGAGTGAGGGAGTTAATTGTGAGAGGTTGTGAAGGTTGTAGGGGGTGGTTTTATTATGAATTTTGGCAGCAAGAGGTAGGAAAACATCTGGTTAAAGTAATTTGAAATGAAGAAGATCTTAGGACCAGCTGAACTCTTTGAGAAACTGAAAGCCAACTGGCTTTGTGGAGGGTGGTGCTGTTGTGTTCCAGGGGTGGGGTTGGAAATGAATTGTCGGATTTTGTTTTTAATGGACTGTAGAGTAATGAGATTTTATTTGTAAAGGTTATGGATATGATGGAGATCCCACATTCAAGCCGAGCAAAGAGGACTCCTTTGCCTATTGCAACTCTACTCCTTTGCCTCTAGCTGGCCTGGAGAGAAAGGTAGATATTTTTCAGGACCAGAATAAAAGAGAATTGATATTACTCCTGCTGTTTTCTGTGTGGTTAAGGAAGTGAACTGACTGGGTCAGCCATAAACCTAGGTATTTAAAATACATGGTTGTTTTCACTGGGATACAATTAAGATACAATTAGGATTTTTTTTCAGCTTTTCTGAGGCTCCAACTGCCATACTTTTTTGTTTAGCCAGTAAATGAGTGGTGGAGGTCGTATTGAAGCTAGGTTTGAATAGTTAAATGTGAGGGATGGGACTGAGGGATAACCATGTCATCTGCTTAAAGAGAGATGGAAATGTTAAGGCCAGAGGGTCGTTTGTTAATAAAGATTGAAAACAACTGTGGTGCGACTGTGGAGCCCTAGGGACTCAGTTTTTAAGGTGTGCCTGAGGTGATGGGGATGAGCCGATTCTGACAATAAAATACCTGTTTTTTTTTTTTTTTGTTTGTTTGTTTTTTTAAGAAATCTTAGAAGCAACTGAGAATCCTGGAGCTAAATCCAGTTTCTTGGAGGGGGTGACAATGCAGGAAGTGGTCAGTAAGATATAAAGCTTTGGTCAGGTCAATGAAGAGTACTCTTGAAAAAATTTTCTTTATCCATGTTGAGAAGGGTCTCTTCTGTATGTGACCATAATGCTGAAATTGCAATCTGGCCATCCCAGAATCCATCTTGGGTATAAGTGGACAGGTAGTTGTAGATTAGTTTTTGAAATATTTTCACAAGTTTAGGGAGGATTGAGATAGGGCAGAAATGGGAACCATTTTCTGGCGGAGGCTGTTTGGGAAGGGGTTTGAAAATAGCAAATTTCCATATGCCTGGCATTGTGGTTCGAGTCAAACAAAGGTTATAAATGTGGCGAAGAGGTGTGGTAAGGAATTCTTACCAGTATGAGATGAAGTGAGAAAGCAGATTGTCTGCACCAAGATGTGCATCCAGGGATATGTAGAAGGGAGGCAATATCTTTGCGAAAACTTTTCGTAAAATAGAAGAGGAGTATAAAAGATTGGTTCTGGGTAAGTTGAGGGAGATGTAGAGATTGTAGTACAGAGGAGGATTCCTTGAGAAAATCAGAGGTTGACAGTCTGCCTTGAGAAGTCTGGATGGTAAAGGCAGTATGATTTTTCTGGTGAGGGATTTAGTCTCTATGAAGACCACGCATTCTCCCTACATTTCAGCAGGGCTTTCAGTTTAGCGGTTATTGATGTATTTTGTTGTTTGAAAAGGTGCTGTGTGAGAGGGAAGAATTTGTCTTGAAGTTGAAGGATGGTATATGTAAGAGCTGTGGCAGCTGATTTGAGGTTCTATAAGTAGCAGTCAATGGTTTTTAGGTGTTTTTGAGGTTTTCCAAGTTGGTGGTGGATCTGAGTCTGAAGGTAACTAGTTTGGGGAGAGCAGATGTTCTTCATGTTTCACTGTTGCAGTAATTACATTTGGGTAATCTGCTGGCAGGTTGCCCTCAGTCGGCCTGAATAACAAAGTCTTGGGTCCTGCGTTGGTTGCTGTCTCCTCTTCCATGACATCAGATCGTCAGTGCTATAAAACATGCAGCCGACGCCATTTCAATCAGTCTTTCTTGCCGCGTGGTGCCCGAAGCAGAAGCAGTTCGCAAGTGCCGGTTGGCCGACTCCTAAAATTTTCTTTTTCGAGTTTCAGAACCGAAGTCTTCAAACTAAAGCCAAGTACTTCGTTGGGGAAACTTTTTCTTGCTCCTTACGGATGTCAGTAAAAGTTAATAATTGCATTACTTGTGGGAAGCAAATACCTCATAAGGATTTTAATTTGTACTGTATTCCTTGCCTAGGCCTTGATCACAACGTGCCTTGCTGTCGGTTTTGTGCTAATTTTAGCCAACGCACTATTAAGCGTTGGTATATTTTTGCTTCTAAATATTTTGGTTCAAGATTTAACTACCCTGAAATGTCGTCGGTTAGCAATCCGACTACCGGAGTTTACAAAAAACGCAAGGAAAAAGACCGAGACAAACCATCGAGGTCCAAAACTGACGAAGCTTCTCCTAAGCCAGCCAGCGGTTCTCCGGTATGCAGTGAGGCGCTTTCGCAGCCCCTGATACCCGCTGCTTTTGAGTTGCAGGCCTCTACTGAGATCCATTTGGAGTCCGGTATGCCACGGGATTCTGCAAGTATTGAACCCGCGGATGTCTCTCCCTTGGATGGGTCCAGAGCTGCTGAGCAGGCACCGGCTACTGAGGGTGTTTTCAGGCCTCAACATTTGTATATTAAACCAATACCATCATCAAAAACAAGGCCAAAACCAACTTCTGTGTCTAAAAAACAGACGCATGAGCCACGTGCTCAGGCCCCTATGCCTAAAAAACAAATTATCAAAATGGCCGAGGGTTTAATTACCTTGATCAGGGGTTCCCAACCCCCCCCCCCCTGCTAAGAGGCCTAGGCAAGACACTGATTAGGAATCTTCAGATCAGGTTTCCATTTCTTCTGATTCCTCTACTGATCAGGAATTTTCTATTCCACCTTATGAGGACACTGATGCAGAGGAATCCATTCCCTCTGCTTTCTCCTCCTGAGGATTACTCTTTTGGAGAGACTTTGCATACTTTAAGGGAACATTTTCACTGGGAGAGTCTGGACTTCTCAGAATCAAAAAAGAGGCTTAGGGACTGGTTCTTCTTCCTCAGCATAGGCCTTTGGCAATACCTCCTGTTTTAGACTGTTGATGATGTGTTCTCGGAATCAAGTATGGCTCCTGATTCCCTGCTTCTGCTTCCTAGTAAGCCAGACAGATATTACAGGGTTCCTGACTCCCATAAATTTATTTTCAAAAATCCTGCTGCTGATCCTGACACTATTTCTCAGGGTCCCAATGGTGTTAAGGCTTCTACAGCCAAAAATCCTACCCCTTCTGATAGGGATTCCAGGGAGCTGGATAGATGGGGAAAGAAGGTTTATACATCTGCAACCTTGGCAATCAGGGCTTTAAACTGCCAGTTTCATATGCTTAAATATTAACAGCATGTTATGGACTTACTGAAACAAAAAATTATGTTGCTTTCTGATTGTGTGGAAAATAGAGTTGCAGGATTTATTGCATTCAGCAGAACAGGTTGGAAAGCATACTTTGCAATGTGGTTTTGATTCCTTGGAGGTCTCTTGCAGGGCTGCCATAACTGGATCTGTGATCAGAAGACATGCCTGGCTCAAGGAGCAAAATCTGCCTGATCATGTTAAAGCTAAATTGTTGGATGCCCCTTTACAGCATGACAGTCTGTTTGGTAATAAGGCAGAAGAAGTTTTAAAGAAAATGGAAGACAAAGCTAAATCTATGCAAACTGTAAAAGATTTCCTGCAAGTGCAGCCACCCAGGTTCAGTAGTCACTGGCCTACTAAGAATTGGTTCTTTCCTGTGTCCAACAGAGCCACTCAGGGCAAACTCAGGTGTTCCAAAGGCTCCAGATATCAATCACAGGGATCTTACAGGTCAAAGCAATGGGGTGCCTCCACCTCCAAATTTGGAGGTAACAAAGCACAACCCTACAGTAGGCAGTCTCAATGACTTTCCTCTGCCATCTCCAAACACTTACCTTTTGGCAGCTCTCTTGGGGGGAAAACTAGCACTTCATGCTCAAAATTGGCATTTAATTACCCAGGACAAGTGGGTATTAAACATAGTATCCCAGGGGTACAGATTTCATTTCCACACGTTGCCAGTTCCAAACGGATGGTAGATCTGCCACCAAACCAGTGGGCAGAGGCCCAGAAACAAGTCATGTCCCTCATGGATATGGGGGCTATTCAACCAGTGCCAGAAAAGGAAAAAGGACAAGGATTTTATTCAAGACTTTTCCTGGTACCCAGAAAAGACAAGTCATGGCGTCCAGTTCTGGACTTATCAATTCTAAACACATTCCTGGACATTCCAAAATTCAAAATGCTGACCTTTACAACAGCTACTGCCTATTCTAGGCAAGAATGCCTGGTTGGTAACTCTAGACTTAAGAGACATACCTGCATATCCCAATAAGGGAATCTTGCAGAAGATACCTCTGCTTCAAAGCAGGCTTTTTGCATTACCAATTCTCTGCACTGCCTTTTGGCTTATCTACTGCACCCAGGGTTTTTACAAAGTGCCTGGCACCAGTAATTGCATTTTGCAGACAAAGAAACATTCACATTTATCTTTATCTGGATGATTGTCTCATTCAGGCAGAGGACAAGGACACTACTCTTCAACATCTGGCATTTGTAAAAAGGCTTCTAGCATGCCTAGGGTACACCATAAACGAAAAGAAATCACAACTGGTACCCTCTCAAATAATTACATTCCTGGGTGCAAGCTTGAATACAACTGCCCAGATGGCTTATGTCACGCCAGACAAACAAATTCATTTGACAACATACTTCAAACAAAAGGCAACAAAAACCCAGCTTATCTGCAAGACAAATTCTGCAGGCTTTGAGGTTCATGGCATCCTGCATTCTACTAATTTCATATGCGAGACTGCATATGAGGAAACTTCAATGGTATCTCAAAAGCTTATGGAGTCAACATTGTCACAGCCTTGAAACAATGAATGTTAAGTTGTCAATCTCGCCTTCATTCTTGCTGGATGAGTTCGGAGCCTTTCCTCGGCTCCGACTCGGCACTTGCTTTAGCTTGAGAACTCCTTTTACCAGCTCGAGGCAACCCTATATCCCATGATGCAAGGCGGAACTACCTCAGATCTCATTTGCCGCTTAGCGAAAGAGGTCTCCTTTGCCAGCTGAGGT
Organism: Protopterus annectens; assembly: GCF_019279795.1. Taxonomy (NCBI): domain Eukaryota; kingdom Metazoa; phylum Chordata; order Ceratodontiformes; family Protopteridae; genus Protopterus; species Protopterus annectens. Next base: position 1,419,026,527 of record NC_056743.1, read on the forward strand.
AAGTTGATTTTGTCAAAAAAAGCTTAGTCAGGGATTTATTTCTCCCTTATTCCCCTTGTTATAGTGTGTAGTGTTTCTACAGCCCACCCTATTTCCCTTAAACTTAAAAAGTTTTAAATTCTTTTATAATTGTTAAAGAATTTTAAGTCAAGCCTAGACCCCATTGCTTAATCCCTACCTGTGTGTCTGTGTGTTGGGGGATTAATTGTGTGATTGTTGGGGTGTGTGTGTGACTTCTTCCTCTAGGACTATGTCTAAGGAAGGCAAGGTCTCAGGCTTCAAGAAGTGTGACTCGTGCTGTCAGAAGATGTCTCTGACAGACGGTCACACTTCTTGTGTTTACTGCCTGGGGCCTTTGCACCTGCAGGACTCCTGTGCTTTGTGTCACACTTTTAGCCAGAGAGTCCTGCAGGAAAGGAGGAATAAACTGATCCTCCGTGGCTTACTTAAGCCAGAAGGTTCTCCCTCTAAAACAGGGTCCGGTAAACCTTCTAAGCCTCCGAAGGATGTTCTTCATCTCACATTGCTGCAGTCCTAACACTTGGGTAGTCCGCTGTCCCAGTCGGCCCGAATACCAAAGTATAAGGCTGACGTCGGTCAAGGCGCATTTGTCTGACATCAGGACGTCAGGGTACAAATGCGCATGACCGACGTCATATCCTCAGTCTTTTTTGCCGCATGGTCCGATGCAGAAGCAGTATTGCGAGTGCAGGTTGGCGTTCTGAAATTTTCTGAAGTCGGAGTTTCAGACCGAATCGGAGTTGGCTAAGTACCCCATTGGGGAATATTTTGGTTTTTTCTTGCCTCAGTATTTAACCGGATGTCAGAAAAAGTGAATAACTGTATTTCTTGTGGGAAACAGATACCTCATAGAGATTACCATACATTGTGTATACCTTGCTTAGGGCCTGAGCACGACGTTGTTGGCTGTCGCTCTTGTGCTAGATTTAACAAACGCACTATTAAGAGAAGATTAGATTGTGCCAGGTTAGTTTTTGGGAAGCGTTGTAATTACAACATGCCGTCGGATGCTCCGACGCCCGCTTCGTCTAAAAAGCGCAAAGACAAAGCAGCGAAGCCTAGGGTGGAAGAACCGTCTGTCCCGGACGTTGGTTCTTTAGAGGGCTCGGTGGAGCTGGTGGTTCTACCAGAAGTTCCTTTGGATTCTCAGGGAGAAACTTTACTGTTACAAGATGTGTCCTCTCAGGAGGTAGGCCAGGCGGAAGGGGCTTCTCAGGTAGCTGTTCTCCCCTCCCTTCCTAAGGTGGTTAGGCCCTCCCCTTCTGTTTCCAAGGCTCCTTCTAGAGGCCGGCTAGGGTTAACTTCAGTGGGGGTCTCCCCTAGTTCTTCAGGGTCTCTGCCTAAGAAACATATGCTTAAAATGGCAGAAGATTTGATTACTATGATTAGAGGTTCTTTACCCCCCCCCTGATAAGAGGCCTAGGGTGGAACCTGAGCTTGAGAGTTTTGAGCAGTGTTCGAGGCTTCTGAGTCTTGCTGAAGACTTGCAGGAGTATCCTCCTTATTCTGATTGTGATGTAGATGATTCTACACCTTCGGCTTCTCCTCCTGAGGATTTTTCTTTTTCAGAAACTCTTCATTCCATGAGGGAGCATTTTAAATGGGAAGGTCAAGATTTCTCTGATTCTAGGAAAAGGCTTAGGGAATTTTTGTTTCTACCCCAGCATAGGCCTTTAGCTATACCTCCTGTTCTGGATGTGGTAGAGGATGTTTTTGCAGAGGCTTCCCTGAACCCTGATTCTTTGCCTCCTGCCCCAGTTAAACCGGACAGGTATTATAGGGTGCCTGAAGCTCATAAGTATCTTTTTAAGGGTCCTAGGGCAGACCCAGAAACTGTTTCTCAGGGCCCTAAAGGTGTTAAGGCTTCTGTTGTTAAAAATCCTGTTCCTTCTGATAAAGAGGCAAGGGCTTTGGATAGATGGGGGAAAAAGGTGTATACTTCTTCCACTTTAGCCATGAGGGCTTTGAATTCCCAGTTTCACATGTTGAAATACCAAAATTATCTCCTTTCACAATTGAAGTCTAAGGTAGATGCTCTGGCGGAAGGTATTGAGTGTAAAGAGTTGCAGGATTTGGTTCATGTTTCTGAACAGGTGGGTAAGCATTCCTTGCAATGTGGTTTTGATGCTGTACAGGCCTCTGAGGGTGGCAGCCACTGGTTCTGTTCTTCGAGGCACGCCTGGCTGAGGGATCAGAATTTAGCTGAACATGTAAAGACAAGGATTTTAGATGCTCCTTTACAATCTGATGTGTTATTTGGTGCCTGTGGAAGCAGTTTTAAAGAAAATGGAGGACAAGGCTAAGTCTATGCAGACTGTTAAAGATTTTTGCAGGTTCAGCCTCCAAAGTTTAGTAGAAATTGGCCTACTAAGGGGTGGACTTATCCTTCTTATGATTCTCAGTCTAGGGGTAGATCTAGACGTGGTAGGGGCAGAGCTCAAGGTTCTTTTAGGCCTAGAACAGGCAGTTCGCCTGCCCAGTCTTCTGGTGAGGGCAGGGGTCAGTCCTTTCGTAAGCAGACCCAATGACTTGCCTTTTCAGCTGCCAGAGCCTTCTCGTCTGGCAGCACCTTTGGGAGGAAGGCTGGCACTTTTCAAAGAAAATTGGAGTGTTATTACCCAAGACAGATGGGTATTGGATATCGTTCACCACGGTTACAGGTTTTATTTCCATACCTTGCCTCCTTTCAAAGGCATGCCAGACATTCCTCCTATACAAAGAAAAGAGGCTCACAAGCAAATTTCTCTGTTGCTCCAGATAGGGGCCATTCAGCCAGTTCCTGTACCAGAAAGGGGCCTAGGATTTTATTCTCGCCTGTTCCTAGTACCAAAAAAGGGGAACATGTGGAGACCAATTTTGGATTTGTCTATCCTCAACACTTATTTGGACATTCCCAAGTTCAAAATGTTGACGTTACAACAGCTTTTACCTCTGCTGGGCAAAGATCACTGGATGGTAACTTTAGATCTCAAGGAGGCTTACCTTCATGTGCCTATCTGACTCAGTTGCAGGAAGTATCTGCGTTTCCGAGCTGGAAATTCACATTATCAGTTCTCTGCATTGCCCTTTGGCTTATCTACTGCGCCCAGAGTATTCACAAAAGTTCTGGCTCCAGTTGTAGCTTTTTTCAGGCTAAAAGGAATACAAATCTATCCTTACTTGGACGACTGTCTAATTCTGGCTCAAGAAAAGGACGAGCTTCTTCAGCATCTGGAATATGTGATAGCAGTGCTAAGATGCCTGGGGTATTCTGTGAACGAAATAAAGTCCAGTCTAGTACCCTCTCAAGACATGTGCTTTCTGGGTGTGAGACTGAATACAGCAGCCCAGATGGCCTTTTTAACCCCGGACAAACAAAAGAGTCTATCCCTTTACTTCCATCAACTATCTCATCAGTCCGTGCTGACTGCAAGGACAGTCCTTCAAGCATTAGGGTTCATGGCATCTTGTATTCTGGTGCTTCCCAATGCCAAACTGCATATGAGGAAGCTACAATGGTATCTCAAAAATGTATGGACACAGCACTGCCAGGATCTGGACACTGTCATTCAAATAATACCTTGCATTCAAAAGGAATTTTTGTGGTGGGCTCAGGAATGTCACCTAAACAAGGGACTCTCTGTGACCCGGCCAGAGGCGAGTCAGATTCTGACGACAGATGCCTCAGACATAGCTTGGGAGCTCATCTGAATGGAAAGTGGATACAAGACAAGTGGCCTGCCAGACTACAGCATCTACATATCAACATGAAGGAGATGTTAGCAGTCCAGTTTGCATTGATGGCTTTCAAGGAGTTACTTCTTCCAGGGCAGGTGTTGATTCTAACAGACAACACAACTGTCATGTGGTATATCAACAAGCAAGGGGAACACATTCTTATCCTCTATGCAGGCAAGCAATGATTTTGTGGGAGACTGGCTCAGCTTGCAGCTTACTCTTCAGGCAAGGTTTCTGCCAGGAGCACAGAACTCCTTAGCAGATGTGTTAAGCAGGCAAATCATGGATCCCCACGAGTGGAAACTGGATCTTCATGTATTTCAAAAATTGACAGTGTCATGGGGAACTCCAGACATAGATCTGTTCGCTTCTCCACTAAACCACCAGCTGCCAAAGTTTTGCACGAAAAGGTTTCATCACACAGCTTGGAAAGTCGATGCTCTTTCGTTCAGTTGGGAAAATCTTCATGTGTATGCCTTTCCACCTCTGCCTCTCCTCCCAAAGGTACTCCTAAAGGTCAGACAAGACAAGCCAAGGATGATTTTGATAGCTCCAGATTGGCCTTGACAACACTGGTACCCATTACTGAGGAATCTGGTAAGAAAGCCTCCATGGCCTTTACCTTTAATTCCACACCTTTTGTCTCAGAGGGACGGTCATCTACTCAATGTCAAGCTTCACTCTCTTCATCTGACAGCCTGGCATATTCTGTTTTGAACCACAGCAGGTCTCAACTTCCTCAACAAGTTTTGAATGTGATTATGGAAGCCAGAAGACCTAGTACACGTAAAGTGTATGCAGAAAAATGGAAGAGATTTTTATTTTGGAGTGCAGCAAAGGATTTGGATGTTTCTGAGCCTAATTTGAGTGTGGCTCTTCAATATCTTACTGAGCTATTGGACAAGGGTTTGTCTTTCTCTTCCATTAAGATTCATGCTGCAGCAATTTCAGCTCACTATGATTGTGACCCACCATTGTTTTCTCATCCTTTGTTCAAGCAATTTCTTAGAGGGCAAAGAATATAAGACCCCACGTAGAGCTCCTACTCCTGCTTGGGACCTCAATTTTGTGTTGGAGAAACTTACTCTACAACCTTTTGAGCCTGCGGCTACTGCTGAGTTGAAATACTTGTCATGGAAGACTGCTTTTTTGTTGGCCATTACTTCTGCAAGAAGGGTTTCTGAATTGCAGGCCCTTATGGCGGTTGAGCCTTTTTTGATTTTTCATAAGGATAGGGTATCATTACGTACTAATCCTTCATTTATGCCTAAGGTGGTTTCTAGTGTGGCTTTAAACCAAACTATTCATTTGCCTACTTTTTATGCAGATCCCCAAAATAGGGGGGAAAAGATTTTGCACACCTTAGATGTACACAGACAGTTGCGTTATTATTTAAGCAGGACTAGGGATTTTAGGCAGTCTCAGCAGTTGTTTGTTTCTTTTGCTTTGAGTTCCCAGGGCAAGCCTGTGTCAAAACAAACTATATCTAAGTGGATTGGGTTTTGCATTGCATTCTGTTACTCCCATCATGGCAAGGAGATTCCAGCTGGGATTAGGCCTCATTCCACTAGGGCTACTGCCACTTCAACAGCATTTCTAAGGGGGGTGGCAACTAAGGATATTTTGGAGGCAGCTACTTGGAGTTCAGTGCATACTTTCTCCAAGCATTACCACCTTCCTCTCTATTCTAAGTCCAGGGCTGGTTTTGCCACTGCTGTGTTGCAGGGCATTTTGGCAGCTCCTGCTTCTTTATAGTTTAGCCATCCTCCCTTACCTCTGCTTTGGGATTCTACCCAAGTGTTAGGACTGCAGCAATGTGAGATGAAGAACATAGTACAGTTTTGTACCTACCATAAATGTAGATGTTCGAAGATCCACATTGCTGCAGTCCAATTTTCCCTCCCTCCTTCCCCTCTGTGTTTAGGGGTGGTGGTGTGGGTGAGGTTCTATTTTTTGTAAATTTGTATATATTGTACATATATTAGGTACCGGAGTGTTTTGGTGTTTTTTGGTTTTGGCCTTAGCTTTTTAGGGTCTTCTGACATCTGGGGCAAGAAAAGACTGAGGATATGACGTCGGTCATGCGCATTTGTACCCTGACGTCCTGATGTCAGACAAATGCGCCTTGACCGACGTCAGCCTTATACTTTGGTATTCGGGCCGACTGGGACAGCGGACTACCCAAGTGTTTTGACTGCAGCAATGTGGATCTTCGAACATCTACATTTATGGTAGGTACAAAACTGTACTTTCAGGCTACAGTATCTAAGCCTCCTCCGGTGGCTCCGGCTCCGTCGGAGCCGATCTCGGCTCCGGCTGGAGCCGATCTTTCTGCTTCGAAAGTAGTGGGTTCGCCACCGATTGGTTCCGACACCCGATCTACTGTGGCATTGTCGGCTCCGGCTGGAGCCGACACCTTATCCAGCATCGGAGCCGAGAAACCTTCGGCTCCATCTGGAATTCAGGGGACTTCGGCTCCGATGACTTCGTCCCGAAAGAGATCTCGGTCCCCTTCATTGGAGAGTATCCACTCGGCTCCGGGGTCTCCTCTTTTGTCGGAGCGGAGCCATCGGAGTCGATCTTCGAGATCTTCCAGGCTGTCTGACCACGACTTAGAGAGGGTGGTAAGCAGGCTGTTAAAGTCGCAGGCACTGGCCCAAATGCTCCATAGCCCGTCTCAGAAGACTTCGGCTATTACTTCACCCCTTGAACTTCCTCCTCCGACTCCCCACCAGAGTTCGGAGCCGGAGCTTCTCGGGACAGCAACTGTTTCGGCGCCGGAGCCGATACATCCTTCGGCTCCGTCGTCTTCGGCTCCGATCTCCTCCTTGAGACCTTCCTTGGAGGGATCCGGTCGTCGAGTTTCCCTGTTCGGCTCCGAGGGGGCTAGTGGCATCGGACCCTTGTCCGACCCCGCTCTCCCTCTCGGGGCTTCGGCTTTGGTAAGCTCGGCACCGACATCAGCCTCGGAGCCTTCTCTCTCAGTGGAGCCGGGAATTCCTGTGTCCTCGGAGCAGGGATATTCCGGTCTCCCGGGGAGGGGAGCCTTTGAGGTGAAGAGGAGTGTCCTGGCTCCTGAGCCAGGTCAACGGTCCATCCCTCTAGCTCCTCCCTCTTCGGTGCCTGTAGACACCTCTTGCCAGCCTCTTGCTCTCAGGCCCAGGGATCCATCGCCCCAGGTTTCCCCATTGGGAATTTCCTCCTCTTCCGAAGTTTCTCCTGATCCTGCAGGTGATCCCCCTCGGAAGAGGACGTGTAAGAGGAAACACACAGACTCCCCTGAGTCTACTACATCTGATACCGACTTAGATGAGTCGGAGGGTTCCCACGATCCCCTCTGAGGATGTCTCCTTTTCAGACATCCTTGAGCTCCTCAAACAGAGGGGAATTGGCCATCCATTGATCCCTCCGAGGATGAGTCGGTATACCTGGAGGCTTTGGATCCCGACCCTCCACCTCCTGGGTGTCTCCGCCTTTCGACCCACTTATGCAGGTAGTGGCTCGGAAGGCGTGGGCAGCTCCAGATTCTGTGGAACCTGTACCCAGGAGACCATCCAAGTTTATTACGGCCCCTACGGACAAACAGTTTCTTTCCAAGGGCGTCTCTGTGGTTGCTATGGTGGCGGCGGCCACTAAGAAGGAACTTGCGGATCCTTCAGCACCTGTCCATCCTCCTAGCAAGGATTCTAGGACCATGGACAGGTATGGAAAGCAGATGTTTTCTTCAGCGACCTTTGCTATGCGTTCGCTGAACTACCTTTGTCACTTCACCAGGCTTCAAAGAGATCTTCTCAAGGAACTAGGTGAAGTGGTCCAGGATCCTTCTGCTGCTGGGGCTCAAGAAAAGATTGCCTCACAGCTAGCAATCCTGAATTCCTTATCCAACTCCTCCATGCGGCTCATATCCTATGCGGCCGATGGAGCGAGCAGGGCCGCAGGCACAGGAGTGGCTCTTAGACGTCAAGCCTGGATGCGGCTTTGTAATTTTAAGGACCATTTAAGGCGTCCTTCACCAATACCCCCTTTGATGGTTCGGCTTTGTTCGGACCTCAGGTGAAGGATACCTTGACCAGGTGTGAGCAGGATGGTAAAACTCTTTCTGCCGTTGGAGTCCATTTTTCCACCCCTTCTAGACCATATCCCAAGGGTCAGAAGGGAGGGAAGATAATGGTTCCATAAAGCCCAAGGAGCTACACCGGACACACGTGGTCAGTTTACCCCCAGAGGCAGAGGGGTAACAATAATAGACGCCCTAGAGGCAGGGGGGGGTCCTCAGAACCAGGGCAACAGGGAGTCTCTTCCTGAGAAGCCCTTTCAGCACCCCTGAGGTGTTGCCCGACTGTCCACCCTTGGAGGCAGTCGGGGGAAGGATTTCGCTGTACCCAGTAGCCTGGCATTCCCTCTCACAAGATATGTGGGTACAGTCGATCATATCCGAGGGTTACAAAATCCCCTTCGAAAGGTATCCCGTACCTCATCAATCCCTTCCAGACATCTCACCCGGTCAAAGGGATTTGGCAGAACAGGAGGTTTCAAAGCTCCTAGGAAAAAGAGCCGTCCAGACTGTTCCGGCAGACCAAGTAGGATCCGGCGTCTACTCGAGATTTTTTTTGGTCCCCAAAAGGACGGGAGGTTGGAGACCAATATTAGACCTGAGCAGTCTAAACAGATTTGTCAAAAAGGCAAGATTCCGGATGGTCACGCTTTAGTCCATTCTGCCCTTTCTGGGCAAGGACAACTGGATGTGCTCTATAGACCTTCAGGACGCGTACTATCACATAAAGATTCACAGGCGCTCCAGAAGGTTTCTCCGCTTTCGGCTAGGGACCAGTCATTACCAATTCAGAGCCCTGCCCTTTGGCCTCACTTCAGCCCCCAGAGTGTTTACCAAATGCATGGCAGTGGTCACAGCTCATCTGAGACGTCAAGGATTCCAGGTGTTTCCTTATTTGGACGACTGGCTCCTCTCCGCCACCACCAGGTGTCAACTTCTTCAGACCAGAGTCTACACTCTGCAGCTTTGCAGGAGTTGGGAATTTAAGTAAATTTCAAAAAATCTTCTCTGCGGCCTTGCCAATCTATCACCTTTATAGGCGCAGAATTAAATACCGTCAAAATGTTAGACAGACTAACAGATCAAAGAATTCTGGACATCCAAAAATTCGTTCGGATTCTATTGCAGAGCAGCAAGGTCAAAGCCAGATTGATACTAAAGGTTCTAGGTCTTATGGCTGCGGCCATTGTTCTTCTACCACTGGCTCGCTTCCACATGCGTCTTCTGCAGTGGATGTTATTCACTCAGTGGTTGTACCACAGTCTTCCGATGAGGCACGAAATCTTAGTCACACAATCGTGCAGAACTCATCTGAACTGGTGGATATCTTCCCCTCTTCTTTATCAGGGCCGACCCTTTGTTCTCCCTCCTCCAGTTGCCACAGTTACTACGGATGCCTCTCTGATCGGGTGGGGGGGCATTATCAGGGCAGGATGGTCCACGGGACGTGGCAACCCATAGAATACCATCTGCACATCAATGTCCTGGAGATGAGAGCGGTGTTTTTAACGTTGCAAGCCCTCAACGACTTTCTTCCCACGGGGACTATTGCAGTACAAACGGACAACATGTCCGTGGTCTGGTACATCAACAAGCAGGGCGGGACCAGGTCCTATCCGTTATGTCAAGAAGCTCTCAGACTTTGGCAATGGGCAATCTCCTCTCATCGGTTTCTGATAGCAACGCACATCCCCGGCAGGTCCAACCTCTTGGCGGACAGGCTGAGCAGATCCATTCTGATGCCTCACGAGTGGTCTCTCAATCAATCTGTAGTGAATCAGATTTTTCTGAAGTGGGGCACACCTTGTTGCGATCTTTTTGCTACACCTCAAAAAAACAAGTGCCCCGATTTTTTCACCCTCTTTCCCCTACCAGGCCAACCCCTGAGAGACTCTCTAACCCAGGATTGGCCCCGGGGACTTCTGTACGCTTTTCCTCCCTTTCCCTTGATTCCACAAGTCATTCAGAAAGCCACCGCTTTGAGGGCCAAGTTGATTCTCATTGCCCTTACTGGCCTCAACAAATTTGGTTTCCGTCTCTGCATCGTCACCTCCTGGTGCAGCCCTGGCATCTGGACCCAGTTCCGGATCTTTTGATCCACCAGTCGGGTCAGCAGCACCGGGCCATTCATTCTCTCAACCTCACTGCTTGGTTGCTCCACTTCCTTCCCTAGCCAGGCTTCCGATGATCTCTGATTCTGTCAGAGACATCTTAGTGTCTTCTTTAAAGTCGTCCACCAGAACTGTTTATGCTAGCAAGTGGCGGCATTTTTCTATTTGCGCAAATTCCAGGAATATTGATCCCTTTACTGCTCCTGTGCATTCTGTTTTAGATTTCCTGGCTGAAGTTTTTCAGTCAGGATCTTCTTCATCTACAGTTAAAGTTCAACTGGCTGCTATTTCCAAGTATCATGTTGGCTTGCATGATAATAACATTATGTCTCATAGATTATGCAAGGCCTTTCTGAGAGGAGTTTTTCTCCTAAAGCCGTTAAAGCATCCTCCTCCGCAATGGGATCTAAATTTAATGTTGGCATCCTTGATGTTACCTCCCTTTGAACCGTCTGCTTCATGTTCCTTGAAATTATTGACCTGGAAAACTATATTCTTACTGGCTGTCACTTCAGCAAGAAGGGTTTCCGAGATTCAAGCTCTCTGCATCCGTTCCTTACTTGGTTTTCATAAGGACAGGGTATCCTTAAGAACGAACCCGTCCTTTCTCCCCAAAGTTGTGTCTCAAACCAATATTAATCAATCCATAGATCTACCAGTCTTTTTCCCAAACTATTCTGACAGAGCTGAACAAAAGCTTCATTTTTTGGATGTCCATCGTCAGCTCAGGTACTATTTGCATAGAACGAAACAATTCAGGAAATCGGACCAATTATTTGTCTCCTATGCAGAAAACAGGATAGGTCTTCCAGTTTCTAAAGTGACCTTATCCAGATGGTTGTCTTCCACCATTTCCTATGTGTACTCTCTCAGAGGCAAGCAACTACCTTCTAAACCGAAAGCACACTCAACCAGGAGTCTATCCACTTCTGCAGCCTTTCAGGATAGACTACCCATTGATACCATTTGTGCAGCAGCTACTTGGGCCACTCCTCATACCTTTGTCTCTCATTACAAGTTAGACTTGGCCTCCAGAGACAGGGCCAGTTTTGGTTCCACAGTTCTCAAGAGTCTGTTCCATTGAGCCACCCGGGATACAGGTGCTAGGGACGTGGTCCCATCCAGCAAGAATGAAGGCGAGATTGACAACTTAACATTTAGAAGTTATGTACCTACCATAACGTTCCATGTTAGTTGTCTTCTCTCGCCTTCTTTCTTGCATCCCTCCCTCCTACCCCCTAGCCTGGACAGATCTTGAAGAGTTCCTATCAGGATGTTTCCTCCTGAGCCTTCATTGAGGGCTCTTATTATGAATTTGGTTTTCCTAATTATATGTTAGGTTAGTCCTTAGCAGGGTAGGTTAGCTACCAAACGAGATCTGAGGTAGTTCCGCCTTGCATCATGGGATATAGGGTTGCCTCGAGCTGGTAAAAGGAGTTCTCAAGCTAAAGCAAGTGCCGAGTCGGAGCCGAGGATCGGCTCCGAACCCATCCAGCAAGAAAGAAGGCGAGAGAAGACAACTAACATGGAACGTTATGGTAGGTACATAACTTCTAATTCCTCTCATTCCCTGCCTGCAACAGGAGTTTATTTGGTGGGCAGAGACATGTCACCAAAACAAGGGACTGTCATTTATTCTACCCCCTGCCACCCAAACCCTAACTACAGATGCATCAGACTATGCTTGGGGGGCCCCACCTGACAGGAAGATGCATTCAGGGCAAATGGAGCCCAAACCAAATGCATCTACATATCAACCAGAAAGAAATGCTAGCTGTTCAGATTGCTCTGACAGCCTTCAAGGACTTCCTTCATCCAGGACAGCTACTGATAGACGGACAACACCACAGTTATGTGGTACATAAATAAGCAGGGGGGGTACCCACTCCTACCTCCTTTGCAGACTAGCCATGGCCTTGTGGAACACAGCCTTCACTTGCCAAATACATCTTCAAGCTCAATTCCTGCCAGGAAAGCAAAATACTCTGGCAGACGACCTAAGCAGAAATATTATGGACCCGCACGAATGGAAACTGGATCCACAAATCTTCCGCATGTTAACACACAATAAAAATCCATGCCTCTGCCATCTTGGCTCATTACAACACAGAGCCCCCACTCTTTTCTCATCCCCTGGTAAAACAGTACCTCAGAGGGGCCAAAAATTTAAGGCCTTCCAGGAGAGCACCAACTCCTGCATGGGACCTCAAGTTTGTGCTGGAAAAACTCACCCTACCTCCTTTTGAACCAGCAGCTACTGCGGATATAAAATTTCTTTCTTGGAAGACGGCCTTTCTTTTGGCAGTCACTTCTGCTAGAAGCGTTTCAGAACTACAGGCTCTCATGGCAGTGGAGCCTTTCATTATTTTTTACCCTGACAGGGTGGCCCTCAGGACCAATCCTTCTTTTATGCCTAAGGTGGTATCCAGTGTGGCTCTTAACCAGACCATTCACTTGCCAACTTTCTTCCCGAATCCGCAGAACAAGGGGGAACGGATTCTGCATTCATTGGATGTACACAGACAACTAAGATTCTACTTAAACAGGACAAAATCTCTTAAGAAAATTTGAGCAACTACCGGTGGCATTTGCTGCAGGATCATAGGGGGAGGCTATATCATAGCAGACTATTTCAAAATTGATAAGCCATTGCATTCGTTTCTGCTACTTGCACCATGGTAAACCTGTGCCCAAGGGGATCATATCCCATTCCACCAGGGCTGCCTCTACTTCAGCAGCTTTGTCAGAGGGGTCCCTACGAGAGACATTCTAGAAGCTGTTACTTTGAGCTCAGTTCATACATTCACAAAGCATTACCATTTACCTCTCTTTTCTAAATCCAGGGCAGGCTTTGCCACTGCGGTCCTGCAGGGCCGTATAGCTGCTCTTAATGCTGTTTAGTTCCATCCTCCCATCCATAGCTTTGGGATTCTACCCAAATGTAATGACTGCAACAGTGAAACACAAAGAACATAGTACAGTTGTGTACACTTACCATAAATGTAGATGTTCGAGTGTATTCACTGTTGCAGTCTGGATTACCCACCCGCCAGCCACCTTTCTATACATTTTCTTTCCTTCACTATACTCAAAAGCCTTTGTGGTGTATTTGCTTTTAGTTGAAGATAAATTTTATGATGTTCATCGTGTTACACTGCTGCAGTCATTACACTTGGGTTATCTTGCCATCAGGCGGTCCCGCAGTCAGCCTGAGTTCCAAAGTCTTGGTCTGGCGTCGGTTGCTGTCGATTCTTCCCTGACGTCAGTGCGACGGGTATATAAGATGCAGCCAACGCCATTTTTTTCAGTCTTTCTTGCTGCACGGTGCCCGAAGCAACAGCAGTTCGCAAGTGCCATTTGGCCGACTCCTGAGATTTTCATTCCGAATCCAGAACTGAAGTCTTCTACAAAGCTAAGTACCCCGTTGGGGAAACTTTTTCTTGCCTCAGACCGTCAGTAAAAGTTAATAACTGTATTTCTTGTGGGAAGCAAATACCTCATAAGGATTTCCATTCGTATTGTATCCAAATGCGTAGGCCCAGACCACGACGTCACAGGTTGTCAGTTTTGTGCTAGGTTTAACAAGCGCACTATTAAACGTCGATTTGATTTTGCCCGACATTATTTTGGCAGAAAATTCAATTATACCATGCTGTCAGAACTACTGACGACCGGAATACACAAAAAGTGCAAAGACAAGGACAGGCATCCGAGGCCCAAAACTGACGACGAAGCCTCTTCTAGGCCAGTCGCCGGTTCTCCGGTTTTCAGCGAGGCACCTTCACAGCCCCTGTCGAGACTAACCCTTCAGAGGAATCCGGAGTAGCTGAACAAACCATAGCTTCAGGGGGTGTTTACAGACCTACTCAGTTAACCATTACATCTTCTGCTAAGTCTAAAACTCCTTTAAAAACAAAGAAACAAATTCAACATTCACCAGGACAGGCCTCCATGCCTAAGAAACAAATGCTCAAAATGGCCAAAGACTTAATCACTCTGATCAGGGGATCCCATCCCCCTCCTGATAAAAGGCCTAGACAAGATGCAGACTATGATTCATCCGACCAGGTATCCATCTATCCATCTCTTCAGATTCATCCTCAGACCTAGGATACTCTTTACCCCCTTGTGAAGATTCTGATGCTGAGGAGTCAATTCCCTCAGCCTCTCCGCCAGAGGACTACTCCTTTGGGGAAACCTTGCATACCATGAGGGAGCATTTCCATTGGGAGGGCCAGGATTATTCAGAATCCAAGAAAAGGCTCAGAGATTTCCTTTTATTACCTCAATGCAGAACCCTTGCTATTCCGCCAGTGTTAGACATTGTGGATGATGTGTATACTGAATCCAGTTTAAATCCTGATTCTTTACCTCCTGCTCCAGTTAAGCCTGACAGATACTACAGAGTCCCTGACTCTCACAGATTTCTTTATAAAATTTGAGGATGTAATTTCCACTCGTATTCCAGAGCATTAGACAGATGTGGGAAGAAAGTATATACATCTGCAACTTTAGCAATGAGGGCCTTAAATTGCCAGTTTCACATGCTAAAATATCAAAATATTTGATGCCTCAGTTGAAACAAAAAATGCTCCCAAACTCAGATCCTCCTAATTATAAAGAAATGCAGGATTTATTGCATGCAGCTGAACAAGTGGGAAAACATACTTTGCAATGTGGTTTTGATTCATTAGAGACCTCCTGTAGAGCAGCAGTTACAGGATCTGTCATTAGAAGACATGCTTGGTTAAAAGAACAGACGTTAACAGATCATGTTAAAGCAAAATTATTGGATGCACCTTTGCAGCAGGATGATTTATTTGGAGTTGAGGCAGAAGAGGTATTAAAGAAAATGGCGGATAAGGCAAAATCTATGCAAACGGTGAAGGATTTCTTACAGGTTCAGCCTCCTCGATTTAGCAGAAATTGGCCAACAAAAAATTGGTCCTTTCCAGTTACAGACAGACCTCAAAGGGGCAGATACAGACGTCCAAGAGGTAGAGGTCAACCACAAGGTCCTTACAGGCCTCGACAATGGAGTGCATCAACCCAGAAAGAAGGGGAAGACAGGCCTCAACCTTACAAAAAACAGCCCCAGTGACTTCCCACTACAGCTGCCAAACAGTTCTCTCTTGGCAGCCCCCCTGGGAGGAAAACTGGCACTTTTCTGTCACAACTGGCATATGATCACCAAAGACAAATGGGTTCTCACTGTATCTCAAGGTTACAGGCTCCACTTTCACACTCTGCCAAGGTTAAAAGGAATGCCAAATCTGCCACCAAATCAATGGGCAGAGGCTCAAAGACAAATGACAGCACTCATGGACATGAGAGCTATTCAGAAGGTACCAACACAGGAGCAAGGACAAGGATTTTACTCAAGACTCTTTCTGGTTCCCAGAAAAGACAAAGCCTGGAGGCCCATTCTGGATCTTTCTTCTCTAAACACTTACCTAGATGTTCCAAAATTCAAAATGTTGACACTACAGCATCTTCTTCCCATGCTGGGCAAGAAAGCTTGGCTCGTAACTTTGGACCTCAAGGAGACATACCTGCATGTCCCTATCAGACAAAACTGCAGAAGATACCTCAGATTCATAGCTGGTTCAATGCACTACCAATTCTCTGCACTGCCCTTTGGCTTATCTACTGTGCCCAGGGTCTTCACAAAGTGCCTGGCACCAGTAATTGCATTTTGTAGATAGAAAGGAATTCAAATTTATCCGTACCTGGACGACTGCCTGATTCAAGCAAAGAGCAAGGACATTCTTCTAAAGCATCTGGTGTTTGCAAAAAAGTTATTAAGTTGCCTAGGGTACACAGTAAACGAAAATAAGTCAAACCTGGTGCCCTCACAAGAGATAATATTCCTGGTTGGCAGCTTGAATACAACGGCCCAGATGGCTTATCTTACGCCAGACAAGCAAGGACAACTGACTCAATATTTTCAATTGATGGCAACAAAAACCCAACTCCCTGCAAGAAAAATTCTGCAGGCCTTGGGTTACATGGCATCTTGTATACTACTAATTCCATATGCCAGACTGCATATGACGAAACTACAATGGTACCTAAAGAGTGTCTGGTCTCAATACTGTCAAAGTTTGGAAACAGTAATACCACTAATTCCTTGCCTTCAACAGGAGTTTCGATGGTGGGCTTAAGCATGTCACCTCAACAAGGGACAGCCTTTCACTCAACCCACAGCCAGGCAAACACTGACAGCAGATGCATCGGATTACGCCTGGGGAGCACACATGGCAGGAAAATGTATTCAGGGCAAGTGGCCCGCAGAACAAAGGCATCTTCACATCAGTCAAAAAGAGATGCTAGCTGTACAAAATGCCCTTATAGCTTTCAAGGACCTTCTGCATCCAGGACAACTACTACTAAAGACAGACAACACCACAGTTATGTGGTACATAAACAAGCAAGGGGGCACTCATTCTTATCCCCTCTGCAGACAAGCCATGACCTTGTGGAACACAGCTCTAACCTATCAAGTTCATCTGCAAGCACAATTCCTGCCAGGAGAGAAAAACACACTGGTAGACGACTTAAGCAGAAACATCATGGATCCGCACGAGTGGAAATTACTTCCACAAATATTCAGAATGATGACACAAAAATGGTGGAGCCCGGACATAGATCTGTTTGCATCTCCAATGAACTGCCAGCTACAGAAATTCTGCACAAGGACTTACCACCCACAAGCATGGAAAGTGGATGCCCTCTCATTCAGCTGGAAAAACCTACAAGTATATGCTTTCCCACCACTACCTCTCCTTCCAAAGGTACTCATAAAAGCCAGGCAAGGAAAGCCAAGGGTGATTTTGATTGCCCCAGACTGGCCACGCCAGCACTGGTACCCAATCTTAAAGAACTTAGCACAAGGTCCACCCTGGATTTTACCACAAATTCCACATCTTCTGACTCAGCACAACAATCAGATACTTCACAGCTAGTTAAAGACTTTAAACCTGGCTGCATGGCAGATTCCTTAGTCAAGCAAGCAATGCCTCTCTCCAAAGCTGTTATGGATGTCATTCTGGAGGCCAGGAGGCCTAGCACCAGGAAAGCCTATTCGGATAAATGGAAGAGATTCTGTGCCTGGAACCAGGCTCAGAGCCTTGACCCTCTTGTCCCAAATATTCCTCAGATACTACAATATTTAACTGAGATGCTGGACAAAGGCCTCTCTTTTTCATCCATCAAGATCCATGCCTCGGCCATCTCTGCTCATTACAACACGGACCCACCTATTCTTTCTAATCCTTTGCTAAAACAGTACCTCAGAGGGGCTAAAAACATAAGACCGCCCTGTAGAGCACCAACTCCAACTTGGGACCTCAACTTTGTATTGGAAAAATTAACTTTACCTCCTTTTGAGCCAGCAAACTCAGCAGACTTAAAATATGTCTCTTGGAAAACTGCTCTGCTCCTGGCAATTACCTCAGCATGAAGAGTTTCAGAATTACAGGCACTAATGGCTGTGGAACCTTTCATCACTTTCCACAAAGACAGGGTGTCTTTAAGAACAAACCCTACTTTTATGCCAAAGGTGGTATCAAGTGTGGCTCTAAACCAAACTATTCACTTGCCAACTTTTTATCCAAACCCCCAAAATAAAGGGGAGAGACTACTGCATTCTTTGGACATACACAGGCAGTTACGCTTCTACTTGGACAAAACCAAAGCTTTCAGGAAAACTGAGCAATTGTTTGTAGCATATGCTGCAGGAGCACATGGAAAAGCCATTTCAAAATGGATAGGACACTGTATATGTTTCTGCTATACACACCATGGGAAAACTGTACCTAACAGCATTAGGTCTCATCCACCAGGGCAACAGCCACTTCAACTGTCTACCTCAGAGAAGTACCTACCAAAGACATTTTGGAAGCAGCAACTTGGAGTTCTGTACATACCTTTACCAAACATTACCATCTGCCTCTTTACTCTAAATCCAGAGCTGGCTTTGCCACTGCAGTGCTGCAGGGCCTTATAGCTACCCCTAATGCCTTATAGAACCAGCCACCCTATCTCAGCTTTGGGATTCTACCCAAGTGTAATGACTACAGCAGTGTAACACGATGAACATAGTACAGTTTTGTACCTACCATAAATGTAGATGTTCGAGTGTATACACTGCTGTAGTCCAGGTTACCCTCCCTCCTTCCCCTCTTACTTGCTTGTAGGTACCTAAGTCTTCTACCCTTTACTACCTATGGGGAGTATTTGCTGGTAACTGAAAGTTTTTGATTGCTTTTCATATGTATGTTTTATTAGCAATTTGCATTGCCTACCTTTTTGGGGGCACCTGACATCTGGGGCAAGAAAAACTGAAGAAAATGGCGTCGGCTGCATCTTGTATATCCCTGTCGCACTGACGTCAGGGAAGAAGCAACAGCAATCGACGCCGGACCAAGACTTTGGAACTCAGGCCGATTGTGGGACCGCCTGATGGCAGGATAACCCAAGTGCAATGACTGCAGCAGTGTATACTCTCGAACATCTACATTTATGGTAGCTACAAAACTGTACTTTTTCTAAAGTGCATTTATATATTTATATTTTTATATATATATATATATATATATATATATATATCTATATATATATATATTTGCTCCCCATTGGGGGGGCAGCTGACATCTGGAGCACGAAAAACTGATTAAAATGGCATTGGTTGCATGTTTTTATACCCCTGACGTCATGGAAGAGGTGACAGCAACCGACGCAGGACCCAAGACTTTGTTATTCAGGCCGACTGAGGGCAACCTGACAGCAGATTACCCAAATGTAATGACTGCAGCAGTGAATACACTTGAACATCTACATTTATGGTAAGTGTACACAACTGTACTTTTTGGATAATTTAGAAGGCTCTTGGTGAGTGGTCACAGAATGTTCTGACAGATATTTTGAAGGTAGTGCTTAGACTAGCAAATCCAGGAGGGTGCGGTTGTTGGTCAGGAGATTTGACTGGGTAGTGTCATTGACTGTATAATGTTGATATTGGCTAGGAATTTGGCAAGGTCTTATCTCAGGGGGATCTAGGTAGTTTAGATAAAAATTGCCTAGAATGACAATATTTTTTTAACTTATAGGAAGCTGAGGTGATAGTAAGAATAAGGGGGTTAAATTTGTTGAGATTCTGGAGGAGGAGGAGGAGAAAAGTAAGCAACTGCTATTAGAAGGCAAATGAGGTGTTTGCCTGAATGGTGATAGTTTTTTTATAAAGAACGAAAGTGCCCCAGCTTGCGTTTTCTCAGGGCTCATGTCTTGAAAATGTTTTTGTGGACGGGGTGTTGAAAATTGGTAGTAAATGTGGTATCTGGTGAGTGGGTTGTGTAAGAAAGATGTTTGGTCACATATATTCAGTATGCTTTGTGTATTAATTAATGTACCCTGGAGAGGATGGAGGTGTGAGAAAAAGCTATGGGTGTTATGTAGTAGGAGGTGCCCTAGATTGTATTCAGTGGTAGGAGGGGCCCTGGATTGTATTCAGTTGTAGGAGGGGCCCAGATTGGATTCAATGGTAGGAGGGGCCCAGATTGGATTCAGTGCTGAGTCTGAGGAGAAATATGTGCAGGATGGGGGTGAATTTATTGAGATGTTTAGGAGGTTTGATGTGGAGATGTGTTTTGGTAGGTTTGGAAGAGAAGAGGTAAAAGTAATGAGTAACTGGAGTTGTGTGTCAGTGGGAGGTGGAGAATGGAGTGTACAATGAGTGGGGTAGGTCTTGGGGTTAAGCTTGGTGATTCTGGGTCTTTGTGATAGGCTAGTGAAGGGGAGGTTGAGAGATGGGAAGAGATGGGGTTACAGATGTCACAGTGTAGTGGGTTAAAAGAAGAGTAAGATGGTAGGATTGGAGACGCATTGTTGAGGGTAGTGATAAAAAGTGAGTTCTGAAAGTAAGGGGCAGGAGTATATGATGTTGGGACAGGACCAATGTTTGTATATAGGAAGGTGAGAGTCTTGTCAGGAAGGTGTTTGCTAGTGGTTTTAAGAGTAGGTAGTAGTGAAGCTGGATGGAAGGAAGATAGTTAAAGAATTGTGTTGTAAGTTTGAAATTGTGTGCGCCTTTAATTGGTGGTTAGAAATGAGTGAGAGGAGGGTGGAGACAGGAATACATAAATTGGAGAACAGAAGGTGTGGCTAGGGAATTGGGGGTGGGAAGGGAACAAACTGGAACGCACTTCTCCCCAGCTGGAATCAGTCTGTGAAGTTGAGCATGTTGATGCAATAGAATTTGTTGGCGGGACAGATTTATGTCCCAGAGATGACTCCTTCTGTGGAATACACTGCCTGTCCACATCAAGCAGAGTACCTCATTAACCCTTTTTAAGCACAACCTGGATAACTGGATGGGGAACAGAAAATACATCCCTGAGATTCCACCTGTGTCCCTGCTGGACAGGGGTATTGGGTTCTGACTTGTCCGAACATGGGCTAAATTCTTGGCTAGGCTTGTAAAGGCCTCATGGCCAATAGCCTAGTAACGTCCAATGATAGAGGTCAAACAGCCGCACAGTGGTCAAAGAAAAAAGAAAAACTAAGTATAACAAAGCCCCCGTTTTGGTTATAGCTATGGATGTTCACCTTTGAGATCAGAAATAAGTGTGCAGGGTGAGCTTATAATTAAACATGCTAATGAGACCGAATCCCCTTCCAAGCTCTTGTATAAATGCAACCTTTTTCCTTGGGTAAGGAAGATATTAAACTTCACTCTGCTAAGTTGAAGTGTAAGGAAGCTTTGAGTCTTTTCTGTTTTATTTTAAAACATGGAATAGTGTTTCAGCAATAAACTTGAACAGGGGGCGACATGTTCCTTGAATGACTTACCCAGCAGCAGTCTACTTTCTTTAGATTAAAGCTTGAACCGCTGGTAAACTGAAAGGGGTAGTCAGGACCAGACAGGAATTCCCGTTGTCCACTCAGCAGATAGAACTTGAGCAAGTGTCTGTAAGAAAGTTAAGGAAGCAAATTAGTGAGAGACTGTATTATGAAATAACTTTATGTATGAAATATTTTAGGAAGGCACAGAGACTTGGGGGAATAGAGGGAGTGATGAGAGGGGAAATAATCCTATTGTATTATAGAAGGTACAAAGATCAGTACATTTCTCTCAGCAAAAGAAAAAAAAAACTACATTGACACAGTTCTTAGCATTAAATGTAATATTTGAAATATGTGTCATTTTAAATGGTGACAGGAAGTAATATATGCAGCTTATTTATTATATACCAAGCACTAACAAAAACATTGTGGCCTTTAGAAAACCTGGTTATCGTTATTTAAATAAACACAAGAATTAGCTATAAACACAAGAATTAGCTAATTAAAAAAACATGCATTAGGGGAAGACATAATGCATAGTCGAGATTATTGCACTAGTCCTTTCAAATTAATACCGTAATAGCAGTATAAAACTTAAATTGACCTAGATATTAAGAATCGGTTCTAAGGAATAAACGTGCTTGTGTACATTTGTAGAAAACAGAGAAAGTAGAATGAGAATAGCTCATCAGTCAGGACATCAGTTATGTCAGTTATTTAAAGTAGAAAGGTTAACATGTTAAGAAGATATATTTCATAACTTATAAAATGTAGTAAACAAAAACCTCCTTACAGCTCTCCAGAGTGCAGTTTAAATCAAAGGGTGTCTTTTTCTTCTTATGACCTAGCAGTAAAAGGGAAAGAGAATAATGGATGATTGTGTTGTAAAAGTACTGAAATAAGGTGGTTTAGTTACTAAATGACAGAAGGCTTCCTTGGAAGTAGCAGGATCCCCAGAGGGAGAGAAGGCTTTGCATAAACTAAGAGGAGCTGGGCATCGATACCCCCCCCCCCCAAGCTGGAATCAGTCTGTGCATGGTGGATGGAGCAGATGTAGAGATGGCATAGCCCAAGCACAGTAGCTGTCAAACAAAACAAAAATGAAAAACTAACTAAAACTAAGGCCCCCTTAATGGTTAAAGCTATGGGAGTACGCCATCAAGATCAGAAAAAGTGTGCGAGGTGATCTTCTGATTAAACAAGCTAATGAGAGTGCGAGTCCCCTTGCAGCCTCTTGAGTAAATGTAACCTGTTTCCCTGGGTAAGGAAGATGAGGTATTAAACTGCACTCTTCCGGGATGAAGAGTAAGGAAACTTTCAGTCTTTACTGCCTTGTCTTACAATATGGAATACTGTATTGTTTTAAGTAATAAACTTGAACAGGAACAACACATGCATTGACAGACATGCCCAGGAGTGGTCAGAAATTACCTTTACTTTAAAGTTTGAACTGCTGGTGAAATGTGAGGTCAGGACTGACCAGGGGTTCCTTTTGTGCAGTCATCAGAGAAAACTAGAGCAAGTGCCTTGACAGATAATTACAAAACAGAAATTCAGTCAATACAAGCAATAACTCAGTACTTCTGAACTTGTTGTAATACAAGCAATAACTCAGTACTTCTGAACCTGTTGTAATACTGGCTCGTTGCTTTGTTATACTTAACATTTGTACATTTTACACACACAAATTTTTGTATCTGTATATTTCTTAAGATACTTACATTGATACTTCAAGTAATGTTCTGGATTTTACATAAAATCTGCAGTTGTGTATTTTACTAATTTTCTCTTGAACTCATTGCTACAATGTATATATTCTTCTTTTCCGGTACATTCCTTATTACACTGTACACTCAATTTGTGTTGAGATGCTTTCTGTGTAACTGTTTGTTTCATTTAAAAATGTAATGTCTTTATGTGTTTGCCAGATGGGCAGGGTTGTTCCTGTACCAGTCAACTCACCCAGTCAACAAATTAATAAATAAAATGTCAGGCCTTTCCTTTCTGCATCTTTATCAGATAATGTTTCTGCTTTTTATTAGATTTTGTTTCCCATCTGTCCTGTGCCTAGATATTGGTTTCCTCCCTTTTTCTTTCTGACAACCCCCGTAACAGTGGAATGATTCATTCACCCATCTGAACTTGGATAACATTTATTGGCTTCCTAATAAGTAGCCAGTATAGAAAATAAAACTGAAGAAAGGCAGCAAATGGCAATCTCTATTAGTGATAAAAAACAGAACACCCTGACAAAGACTTCAAGAGGGAAACAACACTTTGTTAATAAAGTGTGCCGCTTGCTGCACTTTGTTGTATTTATGTAGTAAGTCCTCCTTTGTTTATTAATTGCGATGTAGTCAGTTTTTGGGGTAGTGAAGAATGTGTTTCAAAAGCTGGTACAGTTGTGGTCACAGAATTCTCCACAAGTCTACTCACTCTCGCTTTAGATCTCCTACAGCCAAAAAAAAAATGAGAAGAGAGCATAGGGATTCTTCTGCTGTTGCTGCTTGGAAATCTTGTTTAGTTATTTCTGATAAGGAGGCAGTCAGTCATTCCAGGATAAGCCCTCCAAACCTCTTCAGACATCAAGACATCAAAGTTTGCTCCTCCTTTGTGCCAGATTGGTCAGGCTAACTTCCCTTCAGGCCTCCCTCTTCTAGATCTGTTCATCCAATGTCCTCCAACTGAAGTTTTGCAGTTGATATTGAATAGTCCTAGATGTTGGAGGCGTTGAAGGTGGAGTGAAGATTGGATTAATCTTGTCCCACTCTGCTTCCAGGATAGACTGAGGCTGAGTTTTGCTTACCCTTGTTTTGGCTTTTCCTCATCTGCTATGATCTCGGTGCTAGTTACTCATGTTACTTGTGGTCTCCATCCTGAAGTACTACTATCACTATCAAATGCCTTGCTACTGCCATCTAAGAAACGGCCAGTTCTTAGATCTGTGCATATTTGGTGTCTATCTAGACTGTTGTCCTAGTATGCTTCAGTCTCAGCAGTTAGCAACTTGTGTGTGATGTCAGCACAGACACCTTCAGCCTCACTACAGTTTTGATGTTGTCATCCTTTGAGCCTTGAGTACTGTCATCTTGAACAGCAACATCAGTAGTGAGTGATCTTTATCTGTCAGGAGGTGAAGCCCTGTTTGATATTGGCCCTGTTAAGAACTGAACCAGACCCTCTGCATATACTCTTAATGCTAGAAGATGTTTTGGAGTTGATCTGTTGTGGAAGTTGCATTGCTTAATACAAGAGCATCTCTGCACTTTAGCTTCCTCCCCATTTACCACTCTAATACCATCTCACTCTGAGGCTGCAAACCCCAGGCATTCTAGGATTACAGAAGTGGAAAGCCTCTGGAGACCTCACAGTTATAAATCTGACTCTTAGAATTTCTCTTCCTCTGACATTTCCTTTTTGAGGAACCCAAAGAAACATAGATGTAAAAGGGAGCATCTCGACTCTCCTTTCTGGTCTTCTGTGACGGTCCCTACTCCAGGCTAGTAATCAAGGATCCTCAGTCCTCACCACTGACACAGGTGAGGGACGGCCACTAGGAACAAAAATGGATACAGTATTTTCAGATGCAGCTGTCTGCACCAAGCACAATTTCCCTTAAGAGCACACACGGAGCACACTGCAGACTGGACTGTCTGTCTAGGCCCCAAACAAGATTCCACACTGACCACTTTGGAGCTCTGTGCACCTGTTCCAAGTAGCTGACACACACACACACACACACACACACACACACACACACACACACACACACACACACACACACACAGACACACACGACTGGCACCAGTTTACCTGCTGTGCCCCCTCTGCCCGGACTGTACACTGCCACCAGTCAGCTACTCTAAGGCTCTTACAAGGGTACCAAATTATACTGAGTAAAATTAATATTAATACAAATGGTAGAGTTTTACCAGTGCAGCAAGGCTTTCAGGAGAGTCCACAGTGTCAGTAAAATAAGCATGGTTACTCTGAAGATGTTAAAAGTATTCTCTAAAAGACCAGCCGCAATGAAACGTATAGAAATATTTAGTAATAAATAAATAGAAAACATGAGAACTCTGAATATCTAGTTACAATAAACACCAGAGTTTCAATCACAGGAGGTATAAAAAAAACCCAGTTTGATAGATTCACTCAAATGCAAAAAAAAAAAACAATACTTAACTAATATCACTATATTTTCCTGACTGATTAAAGAATTACTTTTCCCTAGTTAAGTTGCTTACTACAGAATGGCAAGATGAGGTGTGAGGTTGTGTGAAAGATCTTTCCTGTCAGGTTCTGAAAAAGAAAGTGCTGCTGCAAAAGTTACGTCGTATCTCTCACTAATATTTAGAAAATCATTTCAGTGCTGGTTATACAATGACATCACATCTGGTCACCTGACTGGTGCAATACAGACCCACAGCTTTGCTAAGATCTGTTGCTGCATCTGAGAGCTATAAAACAATTTGAAAAACTTCCACCCTTCTAGGGTAGCAATTAGTTCACCCCTAAGGACAGTACAGTAAGATTCCTAGTCCTGGTTTACCCAGCCATTTTTGTCTCTGGCTGCAATCAGACGTGTAAGATAAAATCTTTATGGCCTAAACAAACCCATTTAATTTTCAACCTATTTTTCACAATTAGCTGGACTGAGATCAACCTCTTCTTTTCCAGACTTCTCTGTTAAAACATATACAATTAATCAGTTATAATAATACTGTCTGACATACATATATATCTCTTTTCTGTCCAGCAGGACCCGCTGTTGATGCATTTTTAACACAAGCAACTTTACAAATACATTTTTAACACAAGCATCTGTACAAATCAATCTGATAGTCAAATGATATAAAATTATTTACAAAACTCCAGCTAGCTATGCTGGCATATGTTACAGATATACTGCCCTACTCTCCCTGACGCAGGTAGCAGCACCTCATATCATCACATCTTCAGTGCTGGATGCTGACAGTAGAGGTAAGAGTGATTTCCCCCTCCCCTGTTGATGAACCCAAGTTTTAAGAAATTCTTGAAGTTTTGCAGAATGAGGTAGGTTTTTGAAGGATTTCCAAGCTGTTCTGTTGTTGAGATAGCCAAGGAGCTGGGATTGACTGTACTTCAGGCAAATGGATCAAGGTTTTGATATTCAGAGGTTGCAAAATACCCTTTCAAACCTCTACCAGGTCATCATCCACTACCCAACATTTCACCATTGTCAAAGAAGGGCTGCCCAAAAGGAGCTTGCCTGCCTTTTTTAGAAGAGAGTCATTCAGCAGGTCCCACCAGATTAGAAAGTGTCTGTATAATATTAAGGACTCTGTTCAGTTTTGAAGGTAATAAATTACCTCGGAAATATCTTAGATTTTAAGTAGTGTGAGTTAGTTCATCCCCATAATTGCATTCCAGATGGTCTCATTACAAAATATTCTTCCTTGCCAGCCAAAAGGACTGGATGTGTTGTCTAAATATCCAAGATACTTACCAAAATAACAGCTCCCAGTGTTCTCTCCTGTCTATCTGATGAATCTGGGCATTTTGAGGCAATGTAGCAATTGCCTCATGTACACAGACAACCCTCTCCTCCTACCACCTAACACTACAACTTGGGAGAGATGCACTTATCTAGCCAAACTGGAGGTAAAGCTCGCTCCAACCAAGACTGAACTTGACAGTCAAGAGGAGAAGGTGAACACTTGCACCACACCACACTCATCACTTAGTCCCACTAAACCTCATCATCTTCTTTCGGCTGTTCCCGTTAGGGGTCGCCACAGTGGATCATCCGTTTCCATTTCTTCCTGTCCCGTGCATCTTGCTCTGTCACACCAACCACTTACATGTCCTCTCTCACCACATCCATAAACCTTATCTTAGGCCTTCCTCATTTCCTGCTACCTGGTAGCTTTATCCTTAGCATCTTTTTCCCAATATACTCAGCATCTCTCCTCAGCACATGTTCAAACCAATGTAATCTTGCCTCTCTGGCTTTGTCTCCAAACCTTCCAACCTGGGCTGACCCTCTAATATACTTATTCCTAATCCTGTCCACCGTCGTTACACCTAGTGTAAATCTTAACATCTTTAACTCTGCCACGTCCAGCTCTAACTTCTGCCTTTTTGTCAATGCCACTGTCTCCAACCCATATAGCATAGCTGGTCTCACTACCCTCTTGTAGACCTTCCCTTTCACTCTTACTGGTACTCGTCTGTCACAAATCACCCCTAACACTCTTCTCCACCCACTCCATCCTGCCTGTACTCTCTTCTTCACCTCTCTTCCATACTCACCATTTCTCTGAACTATTGATCCCAAGTATTTAATCTCATCCACCTTCGCTACCTCTACTCCTTGCATCCTCACCATTCCTCTATCCTCCCTCTCATTCACACACATATATTCTTAGTCCTGCTGACCCTCATTCCTATTCTCTCTAGAGCATATCTCCATCTCTCCAGGGTCTCCTCCACCTGTTCCCTACTCTTACTACAGATCACAATGTCATCTGCAAACATCATAGTCCACGGGGACTCCTGTCTGATCTCGTCTGTCAACCTGTCCATCACCATTGCAAATAAGAAAGGACTCAGAGCTGATCCTTGATGTAATCCCACCTCTACCATAAACGCATCCGTCACTCTCACCGCAGACCTCACCACTGTCACACTACCCTCGTACATATCCTGTACCACTCTTACATACTTCTGTGACACTCCCGACTTCCTCATACAATACCACAACTCCTGTCTAGGCACCCTGTCATGTGCTTTCTCTTAAGTCTACAAAAACACAATGCAGCTCCTTCTGACCTTCTCTGTACTTCTCCATCAACACTCTCAGAGCAAATATCCCATCTGTAGTGCTCATTCCCGGCATGAAACTATACTGCTGATCACTAATCATCACGTTCCTTCTTAACCTAGCTTCCACTACTCTTTCCCATAACTTCATGCTGTGACTGATCAATTTAATCCCTCTGTAGTTACTACAGATCTGCACATCACCCTTATTCTTAGAAATCGGTACCAAAACACTATTTCTCCATTCCTCAGGCATCCTATCACTTTCCAAAATTTCATTAAACAATATGGTTAAAAACTCCACTGCCATTTCACCTAAACACCTCCATGCTTCCACAGATATGCCATCTGGACCAGCAGCCTTTCCATTCTTCATCCTCTTCATAGCTATCCTTACTTCCTCCTTGCTAATCCATTGCACTTCATAATTCACTATCCCCACATCATCCAACCTTCTCTTCCTCTCATTCTCTTCATTCATCAACCCCTCAAAGTGCTCTTTCCATCTGCTCAACACACTCTCCTCGCTTGTAAGTATGTTTCTCTCATTATCCTTTATCACCTTTACCTGCTGCACATCTTTCCTAGCTTGGTCCCTCAGTCTAGTCAATCGGTACAGGTCCTTTTCTCCCTCTTTAAGTGTCCAACCTTTCATACAACTCTTTGTATGCCTTATCCTTACCCTTTACCACCTCTCTCTTCTCCTTATACTCCTGTCTACTTTCTTCATCTCTCTGATAATCCCACTTCTTCTTTGCCAACCTCTTTCTCTGTATACACTTCTGTACTTCCTCATTCCACCACCATGTCTCCTTGTCGTCCTTCCTCTGTCCAGATGTCATATCAAGCACCTTTCTAGCAGTCTCCCTTACTAGCTCTGCTGTAGTTACCCAGCTATTTGGTAACTCTTCACTGCCACCCAGTGCCTGTCTTAACTCTTCCCTGAACTCCACCTCACAATTACCCTTTTTCAGTTTCCACCATTTGATCCTTGGTGCTGCCCTCACACTCCTCCTCCTCTTCTTGATCACCAAAGTCATCTTACAAACCACCATCCTATGCTGCTGCCTAACTACACTTTCCCCGGTCACCACTTTACAGTCTCCAATGTCCTTCAAACTGGCCCTCCTACATAAGATGTAATCCACCTGTGTGCATCTTCCTCCACTCTTGTATGTCACCCTATGCTCCTCCCTCTTGTTAAAATACGTATTCACCACGGCCATGTCCATCCTTTTCACAAAATCCACTGCCATCTGACCTTCTGCATTCCTTAGTTTAACACCATACCTACCCATCACTTCCTCATCCCCTCTGTTCCCTTCACCAACATGCCCATTGAAATCTGCTCCAGTCACCACTCTCTCACCCTTGGGTACAGTTATTACCACTTCATCCAACTCACTCCAAAATTTTTCTTTCTCGTCCATCGCACACCCAACTTGCAGAGCATATGCACTAACAACATTCATCATTACATCATCAATTTCCAGCTTCATAAACATCACTCTGACGCTCTTTTCACCTACAAAACACTCTTAGCATACTGTTCCTTCAGGATAACTCCTACGCCATTTCTCCTCCCATCCACACAATGATAAAACAATTTCAACCCACCTCCGATACACCTAGCCTTACTCCCCTTCCATCTGGTCTCTTGCACACACAATATACCAACCTTCCTTCTGTCCATCATATCAGCTAGCTCTCTCCCTATACCAGTCATACTGCCAGCATTCAAAGTTCGGACCCTCACTACCACAGTCCTAGCCTTCTCCTCTCTTCCTGCCTTTGGCCATAGTCTCACTAAACCTACACCACCAAAATCCACACACAGAAACACAAAAACATTTGTGGATGCTCTCAATAATAATATGCTTAAGCAAGAGACCCCTCCAAAGCAGAAACACAAGCAACCTCTACCCCCCCAGCATAACCCAAATAACACACAGCCCACAGACTCAGTGTGCCCCTCAACCACAGCCAATAAGGCAAAACAACATACCCAACACACTAGTCATAGGTGACTCTATAGTCAGGCACACTCATGTCCCACTCACCAGGCTAAACAAAGAGAAGGTTACTGTCTGCTGCCTGTCAGGTGTTAGGATCCGCCACACAACCCATGCACTGAGGTCATTCCACAACAAGTACAAATATGACTCTACTCGTTGTTCATGTTGGTGTGAATGACCTGAGACGTACCTCCCTGGACTACATGAAGAGACATGGAAGATCTCTCTGATCTTGTAGCCCAGGCAGGTATGACCCTAGCCATGAGTAGCATCCTGCCATAGCCCAGAATGATACCACAGTACAAGGACAAAATGACTGACTTCAACAACTGGCTAAGCTTCTGGTATCATTCTGAGGGGATCCAGTATCTGTCTGCGTGGGCCGACATGGTTGACAGACCACGATACTTTGCCAGAGATGGTCTGCACCTGTCACCCCTGAGATTCTGGATACTGGCTAAGGCTCTTACTGCCCCTGTTTGCCTTTTTTAGACAGGGTTCAAATGACAAATTCACCACCATAACAGGAACAGGCAAGCAAAAACTGAAGGTAATGCTACTCAATGCTAGAAGTCTAAATTTCAAAATGCACTTCTTCAATGCACTCCTTAAAATGGAGAACATCAATATCTGTGCAGTGACTGAGACCTGGTTCAAGGCTCCAGAGAGCACCCCTGCATTACCAGGCTATAACTCATCATACCACACTTTTCAGCCACCTAATCTGGACCGTAACAGCAAAGGCGGAGGTGTGTCCATATTCATTAAGGATATTCACACCTCCAGGCTAGTTGCTCAGCATAATGCATCCGAGGTTATTCAAGTGCAGCTAACTCTGGGCAAAGCTGCAATCCAAAGTGTAGCTTGCTACAGATCCCCCACTATGCCCCAGGATTCCCACTTCTCTTTTCTTGATATACTGGAAAATATTAGGGTTCAACCAAACACCCTAATAATGGGTGATTTCAACTACCCCACCATTAAGTGGGAAAACTACTCATGTACCAACTCCTTTGCTCAACGCTTTCTGGAATTCATAAATTCCAGTGCTCTGGATCAACTTATCCACACCCCCAGCAGGGGCAACAATATCCAATAGACATGGTCATTACCAACATGAGTAACCGGTGTTCCACACCTGAAGTCAACTCCTTGTTGGTCAGATGCAACCATAAGTTAATCACCCTAGATATCCACCCCCCCCGCCCCCACCCCCCATTAAAGAAACTATGGTAAAAAAAGTTCTCCAAAGCCAACTTCTTGCTTCTTAAGACAGAAGTGGCAAACTTCATGACACACCCATGCTGATGGACAATACAGTTACAACTGCTGAATCGTACACAGATGCACTCTATTAAGCACTTACATGAGTGCATGGATTGTGCTATCCCAAACAGAACCAAGACGCTATCCTCCAAAAAAGGAAGTCAATCTGGTGGTCCCCTGCCATAAACAGACTCTACAACAGAAGGAAGAAACTGTTGCAAAAAGAGAGTAAAATCCCATGAGTGGAGGAGCTCCCTAGTCAGCCTCAGTAAGAAGCTGAGATCCCTTATAAGATCCTCCAAAACTAGCTACAAAAACAAAATCGCCACTGATTCTAGGGACAACCACAAAGCATTCTATAGCTATGTCAAGAATCTCAGTGGCAACACCCAGATCTGCTCTGAGTTACAGCACAATGGCACGAAAATTACAGAACCAACTGATATTGCCAACATCCTGGGAGATAGGATCAGTGCTAACTTTGCCCCCCTGTCACCCCCTAAAGGACAAATATCTATACAGGAAGAATGCAGAGTCCCTGTAATCACATCTACGCAGGTAAAAGCTGCACTCTGTAAAGCCAAAAACACAGCATCCATGGGACCGGACAGCATCCCAGGCTGCGTTTTACACAAACTTCAGAACGAACTGGCGCCCCACCTAAGCACCATGTTCAATCATAGCCTCACCTCAGGCTTTGTGCCCACTGAATGGCGCACAGCAACAGTTATCCCACTCCACAAAAGGGGAGCCACCACTGATCCTGGGAACTATTGCACTATTAGCCTGACGAGCCTGGTCTGTAAGGCCATGGATAATATCATCATGGAACTCATAAACAAAGACATTGGTAACCTCCAAACTCGGGACCCCACCCAGTTTGGGTTTGTGAATGGCAGATCATGCCTCCTGAACCTGATCAACTTCTTTGAGGCAGTCACCAAAGCTCTAGATGAGGGTAAGGTGGTTCACAAAGCCTATCTTGACCTCGCCATGGCTTTCGACACCATCCCCCATTCTGGAATTATAGCTAAACTAGATATAAATCCCTACGTCACAAGATAGGTTGCCAACTGGCTTACTGACGGAACCCACACTGTAAAAGTTGCAGACTCCAAATCTGACTTCAAACCAGTGACAAGTGGAGTACCACAGAGTTCAGTCCTGGGACCTCCCATGTTTGTTATCTACTTCTCTGAAGTACAGGCTAACACAGAAGGCCTTTGGCAGATGACTGCAAACTTGGAGCCATAGTCAAGTCCCCAAATGATGTGGACATCCTACAGAAGGGCCTCACCGAGCATTAGAGCTATGGTCTCAAGCTCAATGCCAAAAAGTGCAGTGCCATCCCCTTTGGTAAAAACTTTGTACCCATGAACTACCACATAGGTGGCAGTCTACTTAATGCCAAATATGTGATGAGGCCTTGGGACCCAGGTAGATGGTAGTCTCTCCTTTGCTAATCACATCGCCGCAGTAGTCAGGAAATCCTTCTACGTGGCACACCTCATCACAAAAGGGTTCTCATCCAGGAAAAAAAGAGGTCATTGTTCCCCTCTACTCGACACTCATTAGACCCATTATAGAGTACAGCGCCCCTTTTGAAATGTACCTCACAAGACATCTGCAACAGCTGGAGAGGCCACAGAAGTACCTCACAAAGAGGATTACTGGCCTCAAACAGATGCCCTACACTGACCATCATAAAAAACTGCAGCTTTACTCCATAGCATATTGCCTACTCCGAGGTGATCTCTGCCTAACATATAAAGCTATGTCAAATCCAGAGCTGTTGGACATGCTACACCTAAAGAAATCCCTATCCCTCCGAGCTACACTCTCTAGGAACCTAAACCTTGTCACCACAATAAACAGGACATGCTGGAGGAATAGATTCCTGTCCCAGAGAACCATACTCTAGAACAAGCTACCCATCTATGTCAAGCAAAGGTCTTCATTAGCACTCTTCAAAAAAAATCTTGATGAGTGGATAAGAAGTAGGAAATACACCCCCAGGGATCACTTCTGTGGCTCTGCTCAACAGGGACACAGGAAAATAACTTTCCTGGGCGGCATAAGCCATGGAACCTTGTTGGCTAGGCTTAGTTAAGCCCTTCGGCCGATAGCCTAAGACCTACCTATGAACCTTTAGATAGGGGTCAGTCATTACCAGTTTTGGGCTCTTCCATTTTGTCTCACCACAGAGGCTGCAGAAAACAAAAGTCCCCAGTCTCGAAGTCTGACTCCTGGCCACACCAACACGGGACTATCAGTTGAAAGCACAGGACTCTTTAGTGATCGCATTACAGTGAACACTGCAAAATCATTGTTGAAACCATCATAGACCCTGACTTTTATAGGGTTAACTGCAGAGACAGTATACCTCAAGAAAGAATTTGGATGTCTGGTTAACAGTAGAACCTATTCTATAAAAAAAAAAAAGCAACTTGGGTACAGGTTTATGTGTCTGAGTACTAGGGCTCATGGTGGCCACCTTGTTCGTAATACTTCATGCCTAATTCCACATGGCATTTCTTCAGTGGTACCTTCACATTTTTTGGTGCCCATTATCAGGCAGTTTCACTTACTAGGTTAGGATCCTTAAATCTTGCTGGGCTAGTGGGTACACATACACAAGTCTGGCTATGGACAGTCCCCTTCACTTCTAAATCCTCATGTGGCTGTCACCCTGGAAACCACATCCCTATTGAGCGAGGAGACATTGTCAGGACAGGAAAGTCTAAAAGATATGTTCATAATAGAGTACCAGTCTGCACATAAATTGGTTGGCGAGGATAGCACTATTTTTTAATCTTGTAAATGCTTCAAGGCTGTCTTGCATAAGGTGCTCTTGTCAAAGTGGACATAGTATGGTGCATAAACACCCCGTAAAGAACTTGATCCTATGCTGTTTGTGGAAAGGCCATTCAAGTATGGGAGTAGATTTTTCTAACAAGTCACTTTCTGATAGCATCCCACATCCTGTGCTATGCCAGTTCTCTCTGATGAACAGGATTACTTGTTGCCTTCTGATATTACATGATGAGTCCATAATCTTGTCAGTTGTATGGCGAATCCTCCATTGTTGAGAGAAGTATTGCTGCAACCTTTCTGTATTCCTGGCCGTCTCCCAAGTGCAACAGTTTCTTTTTCCCCCATACTCCTTTTACGACAGTGGCCCGGGAAAACTTTAATTCAGAATCCGTCCTCGAGACTACTGTATGCCTTTCCCTCTTCCCTTCTATTGCCAAGTTCAGACTGTTGGCCAGAGCCAACAAATCATTGGGCATTCTCATAGTTCCATTTTGGCCTTGACAGGTTTGGTTTCCCCTCCTGTGTGGCCCTTCATTTGGAAAAGTCTGAGTGAGCATAACAAACCCACACAGTTCAAAAGGCATAATCATATTTTTGTTTGCCCTAAGCATTGTAGAATAAGAAGTGTGTAAATGGTCTTTGACAAAGTGGGTTAGTTGTAGTTCCAAATTTTTGTTACAGAAAGTATGGCAGGCAGTTCTCTTCTAAAAGCTCATTCTGTAAATGCTGTAGCTACCCCCAAGGTCTTCTTCACTAATACTTCTAGTCATGATACTTGTACAGCTGGAACTTAGGTTTCTCTGTGGACATTTGCAAGACATTATAAGATGGATGTGGTGTGCAGGGAACTGTCATCTTTTGGTGTCACCATTTTGCATGGGATTTTCTCTTAACCACCCAGGAGATTATGTTTGAGACTGTGTCCAAGAAGCTGAAGAGGATGAACTGTATCATAAAAATAGATCGGAGTCTACCCAGTTCAGCAAACCAATCCACCTTCGTTGTCCCCTGTTGATGCCCAAAGAAAGTGTTTTATAGGTATATTGGTTGGACAGTTGCTGAGCTGTTGGAGCTAAGTACTTAGTAATCTGGAAAGACTAGCTGTTGCAGAACATTATAGGAGGATGGGAGAAGATAGAGCCTGGGAAGGTTTTCACTGCAAGCTAATGTGAGCCTTCTGCTAATTCCTAGAAGATGAAGAGGATGGACTGTGATCATCTAGATATGTTGTCATGATGTGAACATAACATTTCAATTTGTACGCTATTCGATAAGGGAATGGCCATGCAAAATGAAAAAGTAAGAAGAACATAAAAGGGTTATATAGAACCTGTGAAGGGATCTAAATGTAGGAAGAGAGGTGTCCAGGAGGAGAGGAAATGAGTACAAAGTGCTAGAGAAAGATTGAAAAGGGCTGCGATAAAGAAGGAACTGTAGATCCCAAGACAATAACTTGTAGCCTAAATCTTGTTAACTAGATAAGCCAGTTGGACACAAATGTCCTTTTTCAGGAGTGACCCATTAGCACCATTGAATAAGTGATTTGCTCAGAGTCGCACTGTTGGCAGATGGGGGTTGTACTACAGGAAGCAGCTTTTTAACAACTCATAGACGTAATGTTGTGCACTAACTGCCAGTATCTCTGGTAACTTGGCAGGAACAATGCTAAAATGAAGCCTAGAATATGTGCATTGGTTCATTCAATCTCCTATTACCTGCTTAATCCATTTTACTGTTATGGTGGAGGCAGGGCCTATCGTGGCATTCAGAGAGTGCAAAGCAAAGAAATTAATCCTGGATAGGATGCCAGTCTATCTGAGAATATATTCAATCACCTCCCCACCCATAGGTTGCATCCATACCTAGAATCAGCTTCGAGCATTACCATTTTAACTATGCCATGTGTTTGGGATGTGGGAAGAAATAGAACTGCTCACATGTCCAAAGATGTGGTGTGCTCTATCATGTAATATGATGGGTCTTTGCCAAAAAAAAAAAAAAATTAGTGACAAGAGAATTAAAAGTTTTAAACTTGTGGACTGATTTAGGGAGTCAGTAATCTTTATAAGCCCAGCCAGTTTTAATTTTAAAATTAAAAAAAAAACCTGTAATTTTTTTTCATATTGCTCATATCTATGTTGGGTTTGGGAGTTTTGCATGTTATAAAAAAAACTTTTCTCAGTACTGTCTCCCCTTAGCTAGCATTATATTTTCTTCCTAAGCAGCGAAACTGCTGATTGTATCCGTATTTGAAAATATAATGTGGTTTACAGTTAGTTGCATAACATAGTGTAGTAGTTTTGTACTGAAGGGCTGAAATTTGTGATGGATTTTGCCCTGAAGTTTTCAGAGGATATTTGGCTAATTTGACCTACAAGTCCACTACTGGCCCTACTCTTATAACTCCATCCATTAAACGTCATTCCACAGACCATAGCTTCTCTGTTCATGTTCCTAAACTATAGCAATCATTACCACATGAGCTTGCTGAAATCAGATACTACAAACGGTTCAAACCTCCGTTCAAACTGTACCTAACTGAACAATATAAGTGCACATGTCAGAACACAGGTCATGTCACTTAACTGCATGATTGTACTAATACATTCAGCCCAGAAAACCTTGGCTGCTTAATTTCCTTTCTCCAGCCTATAAATGTATACACACTGCTTCCCCATCTTACCCTGTCATTCCCTACTGCGTATCCAGTAGCCTCTTGTATTGCAGCTGTTGGCATTCTACTAGTTTCTGTTCTCTTCACTGCTAACATTTCCCTTCATACTTGTATGTACTGTGTGTGTTCTTTTGGCTCGACCACATTTACCTCACCTGTAACACCCCTATTA
Source organism: Protopterus annectens (assembly GCF_019279795.1). Taxonomy (NCBI): domain Eukaryota; kingdom Metazoa; phylum Chordata; order Ceratodontiformes; family Protopteridae; genus Protopterus; species Protopterus annectens. The sequence continues at coordinate 1,419,063,017 of NC_056743.1, forward strand.
TGCAGTGTATATTCCTGGTCCTATTTCTTTTTAAATATTCTTGTAAACGTGTATATTTTTTTACATCTTTGTTATGCCACTAAAGTGTGTAATGTAGCTATACCTTTAATCTTACTTTACCATCGTTACAATGTATGTAACCTAGGCTGAGCCTGCAAATGGTCAAATGTGATCAATGCCCTACAGTGGTAAACAAAATTAAATAAACATAAATATTGACAGATGGCATGTTATTGGCTACATGTTGATCTGTGTTGTGTTGGTATGTTGTCACTCTTACGTGCTTTCCTGTTGTAAAGTATAGATCATTTGCTTTTCTATAAGTTCAGGTCTGTGGTGCCTGCTGTCATGTAACTTTGAGAAATATTATACATCTCTTTTCGTGACATTTTACAGAATTTTTCTAAGATTTGTGATGCCTCTGCACTGGCCCAGTAATCAAGGAGCCTCAATCCTCACCAGTGGCAACAGCTAGGGGACATGCAGACTGGGAGGATGGCAAGTACAAGAGCATACAGAGATCACAGTCAGTCTGGGGCTGGTATCTCCTTCTTCCTCCAGATCCCCAATAAGACTCCCCACTGGCACGGCTATAGGGTTGAGATATCAGGTGAGTGGTCAAGCCAAAACCTCCATCACCCTCTCTGTCCAACCAGTGCTTCATGACCCTGCCCAAGTAGCTGACATACACACACTTTGAGATTTGATTTATACACACACACCCACACACACCTGGGAAAGGCTGGCACAGGTTTACTAGCTATGTCCCCTTCTGCCCAGACTATAAGGTAGTTATCATTGCCACCAACAACTCTTATCAGCTACTCTAGGTCCTTAACAAAGAGTGTCTAATCTTACTGTGTAATGTTACTAGTAATCCAAATGGTAGTTTTGACCAAGACTTGCAAGGCTATTTAGGAGTGGCCTGTACAGTGTCACCGAATACACATGCAAGTACTCTCAGAGCTTAAATATGTCTCACAAATATCAGCCACAAAGATGGGTTTAAATATATTTAATAGTAAAAGAACAAGACAGTACTCAGTACACAGACGCATTTATTTTAGTGTTCAAAATCACAGGAAATATTTTAAAACAACATTGAAGGACAGTCTCAAATCAATACAGAAAACATCTAAACTAATCTTTATTATATTCCTGTCTGTATCTGAGAGAGATACTATGCCCGGAATCTTGCTTACAGACAGGCAAATGCGGATGATGATGATGATGACGATGATGAGTGGATGAGATCTCGGAAGTCATAAAACAATAAAATGATTACAAAACAATGTAGAAGGCACCCTAGTTCTAGACATCCTGTCTCCTTGATGCATTGAAACTAACTTTTATAACGATCTTAAAAATAATTTAATTTCAACTTATTTTCTTGAAGTTTTGCAAGTTAACGCTGTATATTCCAGTTTCTACTATTAAAACATACATTTGCACAGGTATATAGTTTATATACATTTCTGTTCTTTTATACTAGGGTGCACTGTGGACACATCCTTGAAGCTCAGTACTGTACAAACCCTGTTCAACACACACACTTCTGAAACCAGTAGTTTAATATACACCCAACATATAGTTCTGTTCCGTTTGTAAGACAAACATGAATCCTGTTTGATATTCAGAAATTACATGATTATTTACAAAATTCCAGATAGCTGGGCTGGCCTTATTTCTTTCTGTAACATTTCTATAAAATCATATTAATATTCACAAATGACGTAGAATTATTTACAAAATTCCAGCTAGCTGGGCTGGCAGCATTAAGTTTTGTCACAAGATTCCTTGACTTATTTACAGTGAGTATTTTGTAGTTTTCCCATAGTCAAGATTAACTGAATTTAGTATTTCTTGTGAAAATTAGCACGGTCAGTTATGAAAGCCGCATTTGTAGTTTTGCACTTCCCTGAAGTAAGCCTTTTCTTCCTGTCCCACCCTTGCTTTGATGGTGACTTTAAACCTTAGTAATCCTGCAGTCATATTTGTTCTGTCAACTAATAAATGCTGGACAAAGGACCCCTAAAGGTCATCACACAGCAGGGTTAGGGCTTCCTGTCTTAACATATGATGTGGTATGATGTCTGTGTTGGACGTATATGTACGTGCATGTATGTGCCATACCGCTGACATTTCTTTCCTCCCTTCTTCCGCCCCACACACACACACACACACTGGAATGCCTCCATTAAGGAGCTGTCTGGCACTGCAATCCTCCTGTACCCCCAAGAGAAGGAAAGCTGGCCATCTGCATCCTTCCCATATCAGGTTTGTTCTGCATTGTTTGAATTCTCATTGAATCTGGTTTGTCAGCATCATTAATATTTCTCTGCCTTCATCATCGTGTTTTTTTTTTTTTTGTAAATGTTATGCATCAGTGCCTCAAACTGTGAATAATAATGGGGTTGAAATCCAATGTATTCAGTTTCCATTGTAATGCCTTTGAGTTGTTGTCATTTCCAGTATCATGCAGCAGTTTTTCACCCTTCCAAGGCTGACTGTGTAGCCCTTCCAGTACGAAGTTGACTTAACCATTCCTTTATCCCTCCTGTCATTAGTACCTCACATCATCCTTTGCTGGATCTCCCCTTCCACAAAGGAATATTTTCCATCAGTTAAACATGTATTTTTTTTTGGGGGGGTGGGATCTGTATCTGATTTGTTTTTTTTAATGTATGCTTTAATTTGCCCAGCATTAGTTTTATGTATAGAATATACAGTGCATATAATGCTGGCCTTCTTATGGCATTGCCAAACCAGTACTTTTGCATTCTAGGTGCTCTATTACTACACAGCCTTGTTGCCTGGGGCAATAACTTGTGTGCCATGTTTGTGGGGAATAAGTATGCCAGTAAATCACATTGATTAATGCCAACTCCCAACCAGAAACTGCAAAAGCAGTGGCTTCTTGCTTCTGTGTTAGGTAACCAGACAAGTTTCATGCTGGAATGTTTTGTCTTAAATACAAAGTGTGGCTTCCCTTTTTTGTCTACACTAGTGGATATTCTCTTCTGTTCTTCTTAACTTTGTCCATGCCCCACATCTTCCAACTCATCAAAAGGAAAATGTTGCTATGTAGTGCTGATTTGAGCTCCCCATTGAAATGTCAGCATTCAAAATACAAGCCCCCAACACCACCTGAACCTATATATACCAACTCCGGGATCGCCATACCTTAGAGGAAAGGAAATACTCTGAGAAGTGGCATCTCAGACTTATAAGTCTGTTATTTCAGCCATATGGCCTCCATATTTTGTGACTCGCTGTAGCAGGTCCTGACGTTTCAAATGCTTACCACTGATTTGTGGTCATTTTAATGGCTCTCTCATTATTTCTTTACTTCAACTGGTTCTCCAAGTCCTTTGCCCTCTTATCCTTTTCTGACTGCATTAATAAAAGCCGTAACAACAGTATGCTTTCCTCTGCACTTTTTATTGGCCTTTCAAAAGCATTTGATATGGTCAACCATCAGATACTTTTAAATATCCTTAAATCCCTTTTGCTAGATGCACTGACTATAAAATGGTTCCATTCTTACATGGACAGTAGACAGCAGGCTGTGCTATGGGATGATAATCTATCTACCCACCTCCCTATTACCCTTGGTGTCCCTCAAGGATCCATATTAGGACCTTTGTTGTTCTCAATTTTTATTAACAATCTTCACTCAGTAATTCCCCTTGCTACTTGTATTCATTATGCAGACGATTCCACACTAATATACTCAGCCACCTCACCATCTGAACTACAGTCCCTAACCCAAAAGGTATGTAATACAGCAGAACAATGGTTTACTCAGCGCTGCCTCCTGTTGAATCCCAAAAAAAAAAAAAACTCTTGATCTTTACTCTGACCCGGAAGTCCTCCATAGTAGGTTTTACTGTCATATTTAAGAATGGTACACTCATATCTCCTGATCCAACTACAAAACTCCTTGGAATATCAATTGATAACAATCTTAACTTTGACACTCATATCAACAACACAATAAAAACTGTAAATAGAAAACTGGGCTCCCTCTATAGGATCAAACCATTCCTTCCTCCAGCAGCCAGAATAACTATACATACCCATCTAATGTCTACACTCCTCTATGCCTCACCAATATATACTAAGCTGTCTAAAAATAACCTCAGCAAACTTGAAAAATCCTACAACAACATTGCCAGATTTGCCACTGGCAATCCATTTAGAACCCACCACTGTTATAATTGAAAGCAGCTAGGATGGCTTGAGTTACAAAATCAACTAAAATTTCACCCACTTACCATTGCCCACAAGACCCTTTACCAACCTACTAATACTCCAATACTTTCAACCCTCATTACCCCCTATAAAAATCTTAACACCTTACGCTCTTCAAATAAACTACTTTGTTACAAGATGTAAATCCACCAACCTGGCTGGAGACTCTCTATTCTCCAATACTGTCGGGCACAACTGGAACCTACTCCCCAGTGAAACTAGTATCACTATCCTCAATATCACTTTTCAAATCTAAACTGAAATTGTATCTTAGAACACACTGGCTATGCCCCTGTATTAACCCAGACTAACTCCTTTTATTACGAGCTACTGCTTATACACTACCTCTCTCTGCTATATCCAGTTTCCTGAATAACATAGAGAAGTTTATTCTTGTAAATGCTACCTTTGTTTGCAGTGATTTCTAGCTTATTATTTGTTATATGTATGTTAGTGGTTTATGATTTACTTGTGAATTACCTGTTACTATTTGCTAAATTGTATTTACCTGTTAATTTCTTTGAATTGCAATCTTGGAGCTTATCTCCCCGGGCCTCTACTGAAAATGGACATATATCCAGTTAGACTAGCCTGGTCAACAAATGTAAAATAAAATACAATTGTTTGCCTACCAGTAGCTGAGCCAATTAATAACTGGTAGAAAAACTGTCATGCGGACTTTCACGTTCAGTGTTGTCTTCATATGGGTTCACAAAACAATGTCATTGACTCTGATCACTGGAAAAAATGAAATGGACGTCCAGGCCAAGAAGGCAAAAAGCACTGGGATTCATTCTGCACAGAAAAAACAACTTAGGTGTATGGGGGATAAATACAAGAAAAAATGCTTAGGGGGGGATCTTGCAAAACAAAAAGGTTAAATTGGTTCAAAAGCGAGCAAAATGCATGAAAAGAAAAGTATCATTAACTATGTATTCTGGAACATCTTCACCTCTGTCCTCCATTGCCAGCAGTAGCACGTCTGCTCTTCCAACTCTCATGGGCAGATTATCAAAGTTGGCCGAATTTTGTACCAGGTGAGTCTCAAGTAACCTTGGTGCCGCAGTTTAAAATCTAGTAAACGTCTTCTGGACACTTATGTAAGACCAGACATTGGTCTTGTGAAGGGACCTAAGCCTTGGATTTCTTTGCAGAAAAGCCTGAAAAATTGCACCTCTAAAGGGTTCTTTATTGTCTTCAAGTCCGTCTTTTGCCTGCTTTAGACTTTAAGGGGTTGGCAGAAGAGGTTATTTTAGTTGCTTCTGATAAATTATTGGTACTGTTAAGTCACAGTTTAAATTTGAGCACGTCACTCCTATAGTGGTGCCTTAAAAGGCTTTACAGATAACAGAAGGTGAGAGAAGCCCATCACTTTTTTCAGTTGAAAGTGAGCTCGCTTTTGAAGCTCAGTGTCTGTCTCACCTCATTTCATTATTTCTGAACTCAAAAATTCCATCGCACTTACCTCATGTTCTCCCATCAGTACAGTCACTTCAGTGACATTATTTAGCTTGTAAGGGAAAATTAGAGTTCATTCATTGGAGAGATCTCTTCTTCAAAGCAAAAGCTCTCTTGAATGCTTAAAGCTTCAGTTTGTAGGGAAGAGTTTCTATTTTTTTTTTTTTTTTTTAAGTATTTCAGGACTTACAGAATAAAAATTCATGGCATCCAGTTTCTCAAATATTGGCATGTAGATCAGCTAATTTACTTACTGTTTAAAAAATATGTACATCTCTTACCTATACTTTAATCAAAACTGCAGTGTTGGTTTGGCATAATGTTTAAGGTCTTCTCATAGACACAAGGTACAGGGTTTGATTCTGATCTCAGATTATTGTCTAGTCTTAAAGTGGCCATTTAGGGCAGCAGCTTAGTATTCACGCATGAACCTAAAAGCTGGATCTTGCTAATGACAGTCTTTTAGGGTCCAATAGATCTGCAGTTATTCTAGATACTCCCCCCCCCCCCCAAACAAGGGGGATGTTTGACAAGTGTGGTAAGAAGCTTTGTTTGCTGATATATCTTTTTTTTTCTCTCAAATAAAGAAGGGTGCAAAAAATATTGACAGAGGAGACGGAGGATTTCTGTGACTGACTGCTGCTTCTTTAGGCCTTCAGTAGAATGCTTATGACGTATGTGATGCTGCCACCAGATCTGTGATAGCTAGTATTGTCATCCACAGATATGTTTGGTTGTTACCAGCAAAGCTGCTCAAGACATAAAAGGACAAATCTTTGACATTCCAGTTGCAGGAAGCTTTCTGTTTTATCCTCCAGCTGAATATCCCTTAGTCCTTGGAGGAAAATGGAAAGTATAGAGGACAGCAGCAGTAAAAATACTGTTCCATCTCATCCATCTTACCCTGGAAGCTTTCCTTCTTCTAACAGAAAATCTGTCCATCATCTTGCTTTATTTGAATATTGTAAGCCAGTACATTGTTAGCCACCACTTTCAAATACGAAGTAGAAGTGTGCATTTTAACTAACCTCTTGCGTGGTCTCGCTGTTATATTTGCTGTAACTTGGCATGAAATGTTAAACAGTAACATTTGTTTCTTTTTCCCATACTGCAGTATTTTTGAGTACTTCATAAAATAGACTACTACTGTAAAGTTGACAGTAACAAGGATAATGTTATTTTTTTAATATGGATCCACTGGCATATTTCCTTTACCTTGAGAAAGAGACCTAAATATAAGTTTAATTAGTTGTTTATCCATTCTTACAGTATTTTGATGTTGTATGTTTGTTTGGCAAAGAATTTAATTAGATTTTTAAACATCTTTATTAATTTTTACATTTTAAGTTGAAACCTAGATTGTCAAACAATAGAAAACAAACAGAACAGTTTTCATTGTTACTGTCGGGTATATATTACTTAATCGAACTGTTATTTAAGCAAGTATATTTTGGTTGAACCCTTTTAATCGAACATCTGTTTGCTGAAGACTTTAATCGTCAAAGTTAATTTTGCCGAATTATCTTTGTTGGCCAACACCCGGAACATAATATCCGCAGTAGTGAGTCGCACCTAAACCCGCCCATCATCTAACTCGATAGTTGATAGTTAATTGATATTCCTACCGATGTTGGTATGAATATTCATAGTCTATTCCTAGCTTACCCTTTTCATCAACTTAGTGCAATCTTGGGGTTGGTGTGTTTAATTTAGTGGGGGGGGGGGGCGCAGAAAAGCGAAGGAGAAAAAGTGGTTGCAATTTTTACTTTTTTAATTACTGAGGCTACGCCCACTTCTGAGCAGATCATGCTGCCAGACTGTATAGTAATACAATCTCTAGAAAATATTAATATTAAAAGTAATAATAGTTTTTCTTTTTCTTTTTGAGCAATTTTTAAAAAATTTAATTTTAAATGTTAAAATAATGTTAAAACTTTGTAAGTATTCCCGTTTTCCGGAGTCGTGTAATGACATTACAGTTGAAATTTGTTAGGTGGCCAACTAAAATAGTTCGATCTTATTTAGTTCAGTAATTAAATTCTTCAGCAAATTGGACGTTCAATTAAAAAGGTTTGGTCAAAAGGTATTCACTTAAATAAGAATTTGATTAGTGATATAGACCCGTTACTGTCATACATTGTGTGGGCGTGTGTATAGACACCTATCAAATGTTGTCTTTTTAACAATTTTCATTCAATCCAACATTAGATAAATTGCTCATTTCCTGCCTTCTTTTAAACCTACATTGTTCTGCATAAATTGTTCCCACAAATTCAGTTTATTTGTATGAAATGTGCTTCTTCCCCTTTCTAAAGATCCCAGCACCAGTCCTTATATCTATTTTATAATGTCCAGAGTTTTTTTATACTGAAAAAAGTTTGATTTCTGTTGTCTAGTAATTTTAGGCCACAGTAGCATTAACCTTATAAGGTTCTGCATGTTTAGGCAATTAAAATCCGGTATACCCGCCCAAAAGAATAATTTCCTTAGTAAGAGTCATTTGTTCACTCAACATTTCTGAGAGAATACTCTATAAGGAATTTTTTTTAAAACTGCCTACTCCTTACATTCTCAAGAAAGTGTTTCCAATTACATCTTTCTTTTCCCAGCCACCTCCAGCATTTGCTGTCTACCTGATGAAAATTTCTTTGAAGTCTACTTGAGTATAAAAATACCTGTTGAAACACTTCCATACAAAAATCCCAAATTTTCTGGACTTTGTTGCACAATTGGGAGCCTTATAGATTTTTTTCCCATTTTTCATTTGTAAGTTCCCTTTCCATTCTGTTTTCCCAATCACATCTGATTAATTCTTATAGTTCTCATTATACCTTTTTACCAGCAGCTTCTTTTCTAGACTCAACTAAAAGCTGTACCAGAGATAGTCTTTTACTTAGGACTCCCCTATCCCTTTGTCTTTGCCTATACTCTGTCAAACCCTGATAAAGGAAGGCAGTTTCTAACCTGCAGTCCAATAATGGAGAAAGTTTCTAACCTGCAATGCAAAGTTCTGTTTAACCTCATCCCAGTCTGTTCCCTTTCCCTCCCAAGTTATTTGCGCCCAGTACATTAGTTCCTTTGCTAAGTTCCTCCAGTAACTTCAAGCCCTCTCTTGACTGTTTTCTATACACTTACTAACATATATGTATATTGGTAAAATCTCCTATCTCCAATCCAGTGCTGGGTTACTTCTTCGAATACTTTTTTGCTACTTTATGAATGTAATATTACATATATTTTTCAACTTATCAGTGGAGCTCCTTTCTCCAGTGTTATCATCATCCATTTCCATTTTGATTTATAACCTTCCATTTGAGTTTGCATATGCAAAAGGATTTTTGCCCAGTTGGAGTGTACCTCTCAACAAATGGAAATAAATAAATGTGAGTCTCAAATGTGTAGCTCTAAAGTCTCCCTTCAAACCAGTTAACTCTAAACCACCTTGTTCTATGGGGACAGTCAGCTTGTCATACTTAACTCTTGCCCTCTTCCCTAATAAATACTTTTAACTCTTTAATGATCTTCCACAACTTCCCTCCTGGTTGATAAACGATATGCCTGATGTGCGTATAAGACTAAGGGGACTAAAAACAAATTCATTGATTGTATCTTTCTATCCATATCAATAATTGAGAGCTTCAGGTTCTCAAATTTTTGTATCATCTTTTGTTTATTTTTCTCTTATCTACCATAACAGAATCATTTTAATCCACATACCTAAATACTTCATGTTGTCATTTTCCTATAGATATGGGTATTGCTGAACTAATTCATGTGAGGGTACCTAGTGCTTACACTTTATATATACATATTTATAGCCTTTGTTTTATCTTCATTTATTTTATATCCCAAGAAGACTGATACTGTCTCAAAGTGCTCCATAATACTGCAATGTTCTTTTCTGGATTTACCAAGTTCAAAACAATATCATCAGCTAACTTTTATTGAATGCCGTATTGAATACATCCTTGAATTTATAAATCCCTTAGATTTTTGCCAATAGCTTTAAGTATAAAGCAAATAACAGTGGGCAATAAGAACATATACCGACATCTAACCCCTCCCCAAATCTCCCATAAATATGTCCTCAAGGCACTATCAGGGCCATGCTTATATGTGGCCAGATAACATACTGGGCTGCTTACTGGCCAGCCTGTAACAGTACCTGTCAGACTACAGAGACTATTCACTGTCAGCCTGCAAGCAGGCTTTGCACTAAATGAATGGTGGACAGCAGTTGTCATCGCCATGCACAAAGGTGGGGCTTCAGCAGAACTTTGAAATTAACTTGCATGTCTGACCAGTCTCATCTGTAAGGCTGTGGAAAGGACCATTGTGGAGTTAATAAATATGGACATAGGTAACCTACTAACTCTCAACCCAAGCTAGTCTGGATTTGTTAAGGGCAAATCCTGCCTACTAAGCTGGTTGACTTTTTCAGAAAAGTTACTGAAGCAGTGGATGAGGACAGATCAGTAAACACTGTGTATCTAGACTGCATGAAGGTGTTTAATGTTATCCTACACTCCGTTATCATAGATAAACTATTGTTTATGAAACTTGTTAGATAGCAAATTGGCTCACAAATAGAACACAAGAAATGAGGGTGGCCTCCTCTAGCTCCCCTAAAAAACCTGTCATTAGTAGTTTATCCCGGGGTTCAGTTCTTATGGCACTCGTCTTTGGCAGTTACATCTCAGAGGTCAAAACTATCTGTTTATGGTGTATGGCTTACCCATTCTGCTGATGACTGTAAATTGGTGCCATCATAAACTCCTCAAAGAACACCAAGATCCTCCAAGAAAACCTTTCCTAAAGCAGTAGCTGGTGACAAAGCCATGGACTAAAACTGAATGTCAGGAAATGTATAATGGTATGCTTTGGTGAAAAAGAAATCCCTTGCAACTATCCTATTGACAACATAACCTTGAAAATTCATCCAGTAGTTAGGAACTTATGTAGACAATGAAATGTCCTTCAATCACTATATATCCACTATTGTAAGAAAGTGCTTTTTCTTTAAGGGTATGGTGTCCAGGAATGTTGTTATTCCACTGTGTTCCACAGTCTGATGATAAAGTACAGTGCCCTTTTTGGTATATACCTGCCCAAACATTTGATACAGTTCAAACACCTACAACTTTTTTTACTGAGAATGTTAATGGTGTAAATCATCAAAACTATGCAGATCGTCTCAAAACCTTGTTTCTCTTCTCTTTGTCATACAGGCTACTGAGCTGTGATCTCTGTTTCATGTGTAGAGCCTCAAAAGATATTACCATGTCAGATTGTCAGATGTACTGCTTGTTCACAAGTCCATTGGGTGTATAATCACTTGCTCCAGAGATCTAAATATCTTTGGTTACATAAATAGAATATGTTGGAGGGATAGTCATCTGTAACAGAGAATACCACATAAAGCAAAGTACTTCTTATAGGTTCATAGGTAGGTACTAGGCTATTGGCCCAAGGGCCTACATAAGCCTAGCCAACAAAGTTCCCTGGCTTATGCCACCCAAGAAAGTCATTTTCCTGTGGCACTGTCGAGCAGAGACACAGAAGTGATCCCTGGGGTGTATTTCCTATTTCCCATCCACTCATCAAGATTTTTCTTGAAGAGTGCTAATGAAGAACTTTGCTTGACGTAGATGGGTAGCCTGTTCCAGAGTATGGAAAGTCTCTGGGACAGGAATCTATCCCTCCAGCATGTCCTGTTTATTGTGGTGACAAGGTTTGGGTCCCTAGAGCATGTAGCTTGGAGGGATTAGGATTTTTTTAGGTGTAGCATGTCCAACAGCTCTGGGTTTGACACAGCTTTATATGTTAGGCAGAGATCACCTTGGAGTAGGCGATATGCTACGGAGTAAAGCTGGAGTTTTTTGAGGCGGTCAGTGTAGGGCATTTGTTTGAGGCCAGTAATTCTCTTTGTGAGGTACTTCTGTGGCCTTTCCAGCTGCTGCAGATGTCTTGTGAGGTACATTCCAAAAGGGGCATTGTACTCTATAATGGGTCTAATGAGTGTCGAGTAGAGGGGAACAATGACCTCTTTTTTCCTGGATGAGAACCCTTTTATGATGAGGTGTGCCATGTAGAAGGACTTCCTGACTACTGTGGCGATGTGACTATCAAAGGAGAGACTACTGTCCACCTGGGTCCCAAGGTTTCTTATCACGCATTCGGTGTTAAGTAGATTGCTGCCTATGTGGTAGTTCATTGGTACAGAGTTTTTACCAAAGGGGATGACACTGCACTTTTTGGCATTGAGCTTGAGGTCATGGCTCTGACACTAAGCATCTGTCTCAGCGAGACCCTTCTGTAGGATGTCCACATAATTTGGGGACTTGACTATGGCTCCTAGTTTGCAGTCATCTGCGAACTTTGTTAGCCAGAGGCCTTCTGTGTTAGCCTGTACTTCAGAGAAGTAGATACCAAACAGGAGAGGCCCCAGGACAGAATCCTGTGGTTACTCCACTTGTCACTGCTTTGAGGTCAGATTTGGAGTCCGCAACCTTTACAGTATGGGTTCTATCAGTGAGCCAGTTGGCAACCCATCTTGTGATGTAGGGATTTATACCTAGTTTAGTGAGTTTAGCTATAATTTCAGAATGGGGGATGGTGTTGAAAGCCTTGGCTAGGTCAAGATAGGCTGGGTGAACCACCTTAACCCTCATCTACGGCTTTGGTGACTGCCTCAAAGAAGTTGATTAGGTTCAGGAGGCATGATCTGCCTTTCACAAACCCGAACTGGGTGGGTTCCAGAGTTTGGAGGTTACCAATGTCTTTGTTTGAGTTCCATGATGATACATTCCGTGGCCTTGCAGACCAGGCTCATCAGGCTAATAGGTCGATAGTTCCCAGGATCAGTGGTGTCTCCCCCTTTGTAGAGTGGGATAACTGTTGCTGTGCGCCATTCAGTGGGCACAAAGCCTGATGCAAGGCTATTATTGAACATGGTGCTTAAGTGGGGAGCCAGTTCGTTCTGAAGTTCGTGCAAAACGCAGCCTGGGATGTTGTCCGATCCCATGGATGCTGTGTTTTTGGCTTTAGAGAGTTCAGCTTTTACCTGGGTAATTGTGATTACAGGGACTCTGCATTCTTCCTGTATAGATATGGGCCCTTTAGGGTGTGAGAGGGGGGTAAAGTTAGCACTGAACCTATCTGCCAGGATGTTGGCAATATCAGTTGGTTCTGTAATTTTTTCTTGCCTTTATGCTGTAACTCAGAGCAGATCTGGGTGTTGCCATCGAGATTCTTGACATAGCTATAGAATGCTTTGTGGTTGTCCTTGAAATTAGTGGCGATTTTGTTTTCGTAGCTAGCTTTCTCTTTCACTATTCAGGTGTAGTTTGGACGAATGGATGGGTTTCTGAAAATTCACCCCTGGTTTAACACCCTTGGCCCTCATGGACAGGAAGCAACATATAGTTATTCTATTCATCTCTGGGTTATTCTTAAAATATAAGTGGTATATAAGTACAGAGAACTAAGGAATCTTGTTGAGAAACAAACAAACAAGGACAAAAAATCCTACTATAACTCTGGTCAACGCAATAGAAAATCCAACCAACTTAGTTTCTGGTCTACTCTTAATAAAATTCTTTCTCCAGGCTGCCCTTCCAACCCATCCTCTTTCCCAAACAGATCTCATCTTGAAACTGCTACCCTCCTCAAAAAACACTTTATTGACACAATTCAACAACTAACACTCTCCATCTCTCACACATCTTCTCCCCCACCCGTCTTAACCCACACAACAATAATCTCTTCTCCTTTCAACCTGTTCCCAGCTCATACATTAAATCACTTCTTCTGCAGCTTAAACCCTGCTCTTCCTCCACTGATAAACTTCCTCCTACCTTCCTCAAACTAGCTGCAGAAGCTATAGCCTATCCCATATCCATTCTCATCAATAGGTCAATTCAAGAAGCTACTGTACCTACCATTTGGAAATCCTTCTTCACTATCCCCCCTGCATAAAAGCAGAAACTCAACTGACCCATCTAACTATCGTCCTGTTGCCATTCTATCACCTGTCTCTAAGATATTTGAAAAATGCATTTACTCTCAACTTCTCAACTGTCTCCGACAAAAAAAACCTTATCACTCCCACTCATCATGGTTTCTGACCTAACCATAGCACACTTATCGTTCACTCATACTATCGCTGAAGCCCAGGATAACAATCAACTCATATCCTGTCTCTTCCTTGACCTTTCCAAAGCTTTTGACACTGTTTCTCATTCCTTACTACTATCTAAACTCACTACACTCAACCTATTTACTACCTCACTAGCTTGGTTGTCTAGCTATCTCTCTTGTAGGCAGCAATCTGTCAGATGGATTTCATCTTGCTCTCCCTTTATTTCTGTGCCAACTGGAGTCCCTCAAGGTTCCGTCTTGGGGCCTCTACTATTTAACAACTTCACAAATGACCTTCACACATCCTGTGATCAATCCTCCCTCATCCAATATGCAGATGACTCAACTCTCATTTCTATCTCCAGCAATATCTCTGAACTTCATACCCTCACCCAACAGATCTTTCTCTCCACTGAAAAGCGGCAGTCTGAAAATCTTCTCACCCTTAACCCTAAAAAGACCACAAACTCTTGCTCTTTCTTCCCCATTCCCTGTCTGACCATAAATCCACCTTTGCTATAACTTCCTCCAATAAGACATCATAATACCTGAAACTAACACAAAGCTCCTAGGTGTCATCATTGATGATGAACTCAAATTCAACCTACACATACTCCAATGTATAAAAAGTGCTAACCAGAAACTAGGCGTGCTATATTGTAACAGAAAATTTCTAACTCCTAATGCCAGACTCTCCCTGGCACAGGCATTCTTCCTCCTCTACCTTCTATACGCTGCCTCAGTTCTAACAAACATTCAGGCCACAACCCTGACCAAACTTGAACAAACATATCACAAAGTAGCCAGATTCATTATGAGCTGTCTATACAACTCTCACCACTGCCTTGCACTAAACTCTCTCAAATGGCTTGAGCAACCGGCAAGAACTCCTTCTTTCGCAATTCCAAATAACACATTCTATACTATATAAACCATCTTCCTGCCCATCTCTCTCCTCCCTGGTATCCACCTATTCACCATTTCGGACCCTCCGCACCTCTAACCAGCAGCTTCTAGATGTCTACCAACCAAAGAAAAATGTGCACAAACTTCTATGTAAATGTTCAGTAGCCTGTGCTTGGAACAAACATCCTTTACACATACGCTGCATTGCCCACCCATTACACTTTAAAAAAGAAATCAAACTTCTGCTACGTAATACGAAGACATGCCCATGTCATGACCCAACTTAACCCCCCATATCCTATAATAATTCCATCTCTTTTTAGATACTAACTTACATGTTCACCTGACAAATCCAACCCTCAAAATTTTTCATCTAGGTCACTTTTAATGGACATGTCAATTTTTACTAATCTCTGTTCAATTGTGATACTTGTATGCTACTTGTTTATTGTCATGTACTTGTCTCAAGCTTTTTATTCTATGCTTCTATTGTAACTTGCTCTCCATCTCTGAATGTTAATATAAAACTTCTTGTAAATTTGTTTGTAACTGGAGCTTTTCTCCTCGGGTCACCACTGAAAATGAGCTACTTGGCCCAGCTGGACCAAACCAATTAACAAATGACAAATAAATAAATAAAAGTAAATATCATGGGGAATGTATGTCTAGACTTCTAAGGATCTTTGCACTTCAGTAACCTGATAATTACCTATGAACATTCCAGTCTGGTTCCTGCATTCAAACCCAGAATCTCAGACAGAATTCACCCACCACAATACTGGCCTCCAGTCTTTCATATATATCTTGTATTAACCCTATTATTCTATCAGGGAATGCAAATGCTGCCATTGCTCTGCTCATCACTCACTGTACTGAATCATTTTTCTGCATTAAGACCCACCAACAGTAGTAGCGTTTTCTTACACTCTGCTTCCCTGTGGATCATCTTTGTTCAATTAGTGTTGTCAGATGTGTGCTTACTGTCTGTCGACTTTGGTGGCAGCTTTGCCATGGTCTTCACTAGTATAGATATGAGCACTTTATAATCATGGTTGAGAACTGCATTGGGTCTATATAAAGCCAGATCTGAAGGGTCTTTACCCTCTTTGGGTAATACAGCCAACATAGCTTCCTTCTAAGATGCTGTTACACCACCCCTTTAAAATATTGTTTGTGAAAACCTTCCAGATCTTTGTAACTTTCTTACCTCCTAAATTCCAAATTTCCATAGGAATACCATCTGTTCTTGGGGATTCCCCTGTTGATTGATTACACATCATTGTTTTTATCTCAACTGTTCCTTTCTTGGCTATTAATTGTTGAGGCTTGTCTTCATATTCAAGTCTTAATAAATATTTTCACTTGTGCCTTTTTTTGGTTTCCCCTTTCCTATACTTTGTACACATTTTCATAACATTTCTGCAATATCTCGAATATCTCTGTAGGATCTTTAGGGTTATAATATTTGGTTATAGCTGTTTCTAATTTCTGTTTTCTAAGTTATGCTAAAAGTTTTTACACTCTACAATTGTGACCAAAATACTCAGTGGAAACCTATCAAAACTCGTGTATTATCCAATACTCTCTTGTTTTCCCTTTACTAATCTATATTTGCTCCTCATCTTGTTTTGTGAGATTCTTTCTTCTGCAGTATCCCAACCTTTGCCGTCTCTCTAAATAATTCCAATTACTTCTTTCCCATAGCTAATTCTCTTATTTTTACTATAGTTTTAAACTCCATTTTCATTTTATTCTATTCACTAACTATCCTTCTGAAGTAATTTTTGTTTTTTTCTAATAAGCGTTGAATCAGATGCTCTGCCTTTTCCTTAAATTCCTCTGTTTTTAACAGATACATAGGAAATCATCAGTGCCTCATTTTGCATCTTTAGTCCACACCCTCTTCTTAATTTTTTATTGGTTTATGATCTGCTGTAGTTGTTAGATAGGTCTCCGAGCTTTCACCTAAATACATATTCTCCTGTGAAATATAATTTCTATGCAGTTTAACCCATTTATTCTGTATTGGGGAGTAATATATAATTGTCTGAGCTCTTGCTACCAGAGGAACATCTTCCATATCAAATATCCTTATATAATTTTTCAGAACTATACCATCTTTTGTTATATTTTTCCTTCTGGGTCCCCATGATGCATTCTGAATATTAGTAATCAAGTTCCAGTCTCCACCCATAAATAATATTCCCTGATGAAGCTTTTTATTTTCTACCAACATTTTCTTATTACTACCACAAAATCTACCATCATTGTCTTTTTTCCCATGTTTTGTCACTGTTGGAACCTGTCTATCAAAAAAAAAAGAAGCAGCAAAACAAACTAAATAAATAAAAATGCTGGCAGGCAGAGTTTCACAGGCACAAATCACTCAGGTGATGATAAACCAAAGGTATATTTAATGATAAAAATCCACAAGAAAAACAAATAAAATTACAATCAGTATTATTACTCCTGCTTCCTTTTCCCATGATACTTTGTTGAATTTCCATCCTGAAATCCTTTCTTTGGCAAATGCACATGCTCATTTTTATCCAAATGCTTCTCCTGAAACATTGTCCTATACTTCTTAATATACTCCCTGCTTTTTGTGTACGTTTGCAGGCCAGTAAGATTCTCTGTTAATATTGACAAAACAGCCTTTCTGCTATATAAAAACAAAAACTAATACTCCTGTGTGTTATACATGACAGTTCTTTAGAATACGTTTTTTCGGCTTACAATTTACATAAATGCACTAATGTTTGGCAGGCTGATCTTGTATGTGGTTGCTTATTTTCTTCTCCATTTGAAACCATGTTACATTTCCAAGACACTTTTTGCTTCAGTAAAAACACTTAAGAAAAAAAAATAAAATAAATTTTCAAACCCTGTCAACCCCTTTTAACTTTTGCAACCACACAAAAATGTATGCACCTTTTAAAAAGGATGTTTACCTTTTAAATAAAAACAATTGCCCCAGATCGATGGCAGGAAAATTATATAGTTTGCAGCAACAAGAGATTTTGTACAGATGATTTATTTTATTTTTCCCCAAATTATAAATAGCAAAGTTATTTTCATGATGTCCTCTTTGCAGTTATTCCCGTAAGGATACGTTATCTTTGTACAGACCCTGTGTACCTGTGTTGCATTCAAGAATATATCAGTATGGTTGAGAAAAAAAAACTGTAATTAGCACTTTGCTCTTCACCTTTTCATCTTTGAGACTGTTAATCTTTTTGGCAGTTAGTTGCCATAAAATTTGGTTACCGGAATATTTTGAGCTGCCTTTGGGTAATATTTGTTACATGTTTCACTAAACTGGTTTCACCAGCATTTTTAATGCTGCAGTATTCTGTAGCATTGTTACTTTGATGTGGATACACTGACTTTGTATTTAGCACTTTGGGTTTGGCCTCTGTGTTGCTGGTCCAAAGACACCAAATTCTTTGCAGCTTTTCTTGTTCAACTTTGCTTTGGGATCAGTCGCACTTTGTACCTTCTTATTGCATTGTTCTGCAAGTGGGTTAGTACCTGGACTGTGCTGGCTATCGGTGCCATGGACTTAAATTACAGGGAAAGACCTTGTAGATTTATCTTGACTTGAACTTGAGTAGCTTTTTTTTGCTGTCTTTGGGGTGGGGGTGGGGGTGGGGGTTGCCTTACTTCCTTCATTTGCATTTGTTCCATATTTTTTATTTTTTTTTTTCAGTGTGTATCAAAAGCAGAAAAAAATGAATTCAACAGATAGCTAAAACATAACAAGAAAAACATAGATGAGCGAATTGAGATTAAAGCAAATCAAAATGAACAATTTGCAGATTATTTAAAATAAAGTAACCAAGTCTTCAGGTGTAGTAATTGAATGTAACATAGCAATTCTGTTTCAAGTTGAAATAGGTCCAGGGTAATTTGATGTGGACATCTTGGTGATACTTTCCGGGAATGCCATAAACAGTGGTGCATTATATTGTAAAGTTCAACATAATTTTTAAGATGCACAACTTCTTGGACAAATTGTGAGCTACAATACTGAAATAATAGTTTCTTTTTAGTGCAAGTCCATCGCTTCTTTACTGGGGGAACAGCTCCAAAATATGTGCAAAATGACTATGGTTGAATTACTGCGTATTACTGCGTATTGAACAATTAGGAAGGAACTCTGGGCAAAAGAAGCTATTTTGATCTGAATTAAATAAGCTGTAAAGTGAATCATAAATTATGCTTTGTAAAGGGGGTGAAAAAGTGAACATTTTTCATACATCTAACTACATTTTTCATTCTTCATGGAAGAATTGTTATCAGGCTAATAAAAGTGTTAAATCTAATATCAAGTTATATGCAGAACCAACTGGTCTGGGAAGTAATAATGCCTTTCTTTTTTTAAAATATCTTTATTAAACATAACATTTTTAAAAGGTGACACGGATGCACAAACAGTAACAGAAAAGAAAAAAAATAACATGTCCATTGTTTAATGCAATATGCATTTTCTTTTTTAACATTTGTATTCACTCCTGCATTAGATACATTGCTAAATTCCTGTCTTCCCCTTAAAACTCACTGCTCTTCCTACTGAATATTATTCTATATGTATTGCTGCCACAAATCCCATTTATTTATGCGTAAATTTCCTTTTTCTTTTCTAAGGATCTAGTTTCAATTTCTTTTTCTATTTTCTTTATGATATTCAAAACTTCAGTATTGGTTGGTTTAAACTTTGATTTCCATTTTCCAGTAATTACTTTTTTGGCAGCCAGTAGCATTACATTTGGTGAAAGCCTTATTGTGTTCAAGCAAGTCATATCCCCTGTCTCAGTGAAAAGGAATCAAGTCCTTATTTACAACGTTTTGCTCCTCCAACTCATTACTTTTACGAGAGCACATGTTCTCTATTTCCCCTCTAGTTCCCATCACACCTCCAGTATTTGCTGTCTATCTCAGGAAAAATTCTCTGTCTGCTTGAATATAAAATACCTGTGTAAACCCTTCTGGACTTTGATGCATTCTTGGTAGTCATAGTAATTTCAATTTTGATATTTTTTGGTAGCTGATTTTGTTTTATTTCTATTTGTTTACCAGGGTAAAGCAATGATCTCCAAGGACCTTTTTCAGACTCCGCTCTGGAGTGCTGTTGGTTAGGTGATTTGCTTAAACTCACTAGGCATTGAAGGCTGTGGGAATCAGAGCTTGGACCACTGGAACACAGGAAACCACTCTTTAACAGCTTCATATAATCTTCTTGCCAAATGCCAGACATGTTTGTCATTTTTGACAAATTTGTCAGCATTTGACATTTGTGAGCTGTATCTCCTCCCAAAAGGCTGTATTTACTAATATCAGAATCATCTTGTTAGCTTTAAAAGCTTTGTTTAGTGATGTGCAGTTTATCATTAAAAGTTGTTTTTTCTTATTTGTTCCTTTATTTTTATGTCCTGTAATGAGCCGTTTTTGGGAATATGTTGACTTGAATTCAGCAGCTTGAGAACATAACATACAAAGCTATGTCAAACCCAGAGCTGTTGGACATGCTCCACTTAAAGAAATCCCAATCCCTCCGAGCTACATGCTCTAGGGACCTAAACCTTCTCACCACAATAAACAGAACATGCTGGAGGGATAGATTCCTGTCCCAGAGATCTCCCATACTCTGGAACAGACTACCTATCTATGTCAAACAGAGCTTCTCATTAGCACTCTTCAAGAAAAATCTTGATGATTGAATGGGTAATAGGAAATTCACCCCGGGGATCACCTCTGTGGTTCTGCTTGACAGGGGCACACGAAAATAATTTTCTTGGGTGGCGAAAGCCAAGGTACCTTTTTGGCTAGGCTTGTATAGGCCCAAGGGCCAATAGCCTAGTACCTACCTATGAACATGTTTCTACTTTGCCAACTATAGAAACATCAAAGAATGTTTGTTTGGTACATTTGAAGTATGCTTGACCTTGTTCAGCAGACTTTGATCATTTCTTATGTAGCTGCTGTTTTTTTGGCTTTGGCCCTTAGGTTTTGTAATCAGTTTGGAGTTATCCGTGAAGATAGTTATTTGCAGATTGCAAAGCTTTTTTTCAGGGATACTACAAACTTTCAAACTGTTTTTCATTCTTATTTGTAAATATGATGCTTTTACAAAGTAACACATAAATGTCTGTGATTTTGTTTAGATTTGAATATTTATCTAATAGTGTTTCAGATGTTGTGTTTGTACCCTATTTTATGTTTTGATACCATTGTTACCGAGTTATTCTTGTTTTATCTTTGCAAGCTCCCCAGTGGAATTGGCTATTGCTTGGACATCTACCCAGGTGTTATTTACTGTTCAAGTTTAGGGTTATTTAAATGCTTATATCAAAGCACTATAAGCCACGGTGGTGCAGCGGTAGTGTTGTTGCCTCACAACAAGAGGTTCTCCCATTCGATTCTCTGCTGGAGCGCCTTCTGTGTGGAGTCTGCATGTCCTCCCCGCGGTCGAGTGGCATTCGAAAGACATGCGTAGAATGGGTGTGCCTTCATTGAAGGTTGGGCGTCGAGCTGGCACCTTGGCACCCGTAAAAAAATCTACTGCCAATCATTAGCGGACTGGAGTTCCGCTGTGGCGACCCCTAACCGGGAAAAGCTGAAAGAAGAACAACAAACATCAAAGCACTGTACAGTAATTCAGAACAATAGCAAATAATAGTAAAACATTTAAAAATGGGTAAAATGAGAAGCAATTTAAAACGATTACTAAAGATAACTAAAAATAGTTAAGAAAACATGGCTATCCATAAATAACAATTGGACAATATATGTCACTTTAACTGAACAAAGACAAGTTCAAAAAGATGCAACTTAAGAGGTCATATGAAGCTACCCTTTGTCAGGACTCTGTCAGCCAGCCAGTTAACAAATTCCAGAGATGTGGGCTTCTGCGCAAATGCCTGTATACTTAAATTCAGCCTCACCTCACTCCTAACTAAATGTTTGAATACCTCAGCCTCATCCTCACACCGTCGAATTTATAGTGGCCCTTGGGAGGTTTGAATGCAGGGAATGAGGTGACTGATGATATAGATCCCAAAGTAAGGCTAGAATTACAAAAATCGGAGGATTGTGGATAATACAGTGCGTTTTAGGAAGCCATTGACTTTCCTCAAAGAAGGTAGAATACATATGAGTGTACTTACACTGACTCGTCCATAAAGATTGTTATAGTAACTTAAAGATGTCAGTTGTTGATTCACCAGCTAGCTGTTACAATATCTAGGGAAGTGCTTAACTTTCTGTATGTACTAAACTATGTAGGGAACTTTCATTGGTAATGTTTTACCCATTGCTGTCCTGGTAGGAGAGAAGTGTATTAGACATATTTTGATAATTTTTTTCATACAATCCTTTCCATATTAGTCCTAGTTTGGATTCTTTCAGGTAGGCATTACTTTTATTGATTATATAGTTTCTTTCTACTTGCTCAAAAGTTGTGTTCTGAAAACATCCTATCTCATTCTTTTTTCGACTGACTAGTAAAAATTTCAAAACCTGTCATATTTTTATTGCTGTTCTTTTGTGTGGAATGCAGATAAGACATGCATCTCATCTTTTAGTATATGCAAAATAAGGCAGTTTCTTTTACCGTTAAGCTCTTACTATTCATCCTGACAAACTGCTACTTACCTTATAACTGGACATTATGCTTGATTTTAAGCTGTATTTTTCTAAAGTATAGCCAAACACTCCACCAGTACTGTATTGACAAGGTCTGTAAAAGGATGAAAGATGCATGTGTACAGCTAGTGAGGTTTGGCTTTATTGACCTGAATGCACCAGTAAGACAAAAAGTTAAAACCATAGGCATTCAGAAACCATATAGCTGAAATACCACTGCAGGAGGTTTAGGGTATTACACAGTGAGGACTGTATCTTAACTGGCTCTTTCTTGGAGTTTTTCCTGAACAATTTGTGCACATGACCTTTCTACATTTTGATATGAAAATTCTATTATTAAACAAAAAATATTATTAGTTTAAGCTTCTGTCCTACCAGGACAGCAATGGGTAAAACATTACCAATGAAAGTTTCCTACATAGTTTAATACATACAGAAAGTTAAGAACTTCCCTAGATATTGTAACGGCTAGCTAGTGGATCAACAACTGACGTCTTTAACGTTACTGTAACAATAAACAACAATAAGCTTTCTTCTGCCCTCTTTCTTGATCTCTCCAAAGTCTTCGACATGGTCAACCACCAACTACTCATACACACACTTAAAACTATTAACCTAGATCTCCAGGCTATCCACTGGTTCAAATCTTATCTGAGTGGTAGACAACAGGCTGTACTATGGCAGAACAAACTATCTTTCCTTCTACCTATCACCCTTGGGGTCCCTCAGGGCTCTATATTAGGACCCCTGTTATTTTCTATCGTTATTAATGACCTGTACACAGTCATCCCAACAGCCACCTGCATTCAGTATGCAGATGACTCCACTTTGATTTGCTCTGCCACCTCCCCTTTAAGTCTGCAGACTCTATCCCAAAATGTTTTTAATACTGTCGAAAATTGGCTCTGTAATCGGCGTCTCCTATTAAATCCTAACAAAACGAAGCTACTGCTTTTCTCTCCCACTCGTAAAGCCTCCGCTCCAACCTTTACTATAAAATCTAACAATTGCACTGTCATTGTCCCAGATCCCTGTACCAAACTCTTAGGTGTAATAGTTGATAACCTCAAGTTTGATATGCATATTAATCAAACTATTAAAAAAGTTCATAAAAACTAGGCTAACTATGCAAGATCAAACCTTTCCTCACTCCACTAGCTAGGATGGTAATTGCCCATACACATATAATGTCCACTGTCCCTTTATGCATCCCCTCTCTTCACGAACTTGAGTAAGTCTGACCTTAATAAACTCTCTAGCTGCTTTAATCATATTGCTAGATTTCTCACTGAAGCAACATACTTGAACACACCACTGTCTGAACCTAAAGAATCTAGGGTGGCTAGAATTGCCTATCCAACTTCAGTGCAATCAGCTAATAGTAGCATTTAAAATTCTCTAGCAAGCTGAACTTGTACTTACAAAAATTATCACCCCTTACAGCAACCTCAAGACACTTTGTTCATCCAACAAATTACTAGTCCAAACTCTCAAAAACAACAACTCATCTGGAGACTCTCTATATGCCAACTATGTTGGTAAAATATGGAACTCACTCCCTGCTGAGCTTACTTCAAAACCTGTTCTAACCCAATTAAAAAAAAATCTAAAACAGTACGGGAATAGCTATGTCTTTGCTCTAATCCTGACTAACTCTGGCAATATAACGATGTGCTAAAGAGGACTTTTGGCCACCCCTACATTGCTTCCTAATTGTTACTGTATAACAAATCAGATTTATATATGACAGAATGAATGACTTTTATCCTGTGTATTGTATCTGTAATAGTGCTTTAACTTGATTGATGTAACAGTTGTTCTGTATGTATGTACGGAGCTTTTCTCCCCAGGCCTCCGCTGAAAATGGACAAGTATCCAGTAGGACTATCCCAGTCAACAAATGTAAAATAAAATAAATAAAAATAAATAGTTAAACAGGAACAGGTCAGATATTCAACATTTAGATCACTGTTGCATAGCCTAAACTATTTGGGATGTATCCTTGTCTAGAATATGACCACCCAGCCAACTTTCAAAGCTTTAGAGTATTTTCCTCATGTTCAAACTGGATTTGGCTTGAGCAGAGCCATATAAGAGGCAGTTTAAGTGTCAAAACTTTAGAACTTTCTTCCTGCTGAAGTGCTTTGCCTTAGCAAGGTTTGTGGATTTGGCAGTCAGCTAGTGACCCTTCCAAGGATGGGCAGATAAGTTACTCTTTTGGGGGAAAACCATCTGCTACATTACTTTTCTGAAGAAAAAGCTTTTTTTTTTCTGAAAATTTTAATTTTATGTAGGAAATGTATTTTATTAGATTGTCATTTTGATGTAGGGATTTTTACTTGTGTAATATTTTTGTTTGAAAACTGTTTAAAAAATCTACTTTTTTATTCACTTTTTATATATTTTAATGTAGAGATGATATTTGCGGGGCAGGATATTGTGTTTTTGGAGACTGTCTTACAAAATTTTACTCCAGAACAGTTAGCTTCCTGTTGGGAGTGTTTACCACTTCACTCAGGCTCCTGTACCTGCTTGTGAGGCTTCCTTCCCAGCTTGTGCATGAAGTAGTTATTGGCCCTCACAGTTCTTGCTTTGTACCATCCACAGTAAGATGAAAGTTGTTAGGGAGCGTTTGGGTGTTCCGATGGCTTGATCACTACCTTAGCCACTGAAGCATGATTCTGCTTGGGTGAAAACTGGGATTCCTTCCTCTCATCTTTTGCTTCCCTGGTATAGCTTTTTGGGAAGCCACTAAGAATTGGGAGATTAGCACATTCTGTGTGGTAATAGGGTAGCTCTCACCGGACAAGGGAGAACCACTGTTCTCAGGAGAAGGAACAGGTAAAACTGTACCACTTAGCTGGAGAAAGGTGCCTGATTCCTAGGCTAGTGCTCCTGTCATGGCCTGGTCTTTTTCTGGGGAGTCTACCAGGAAGAAAAATAGGAAATTTAAAATGTTTCTTCCCTTGTATCCCTAACTTTTCCCCATGGAGGATTTGCTCAGGGTTTACTTTCTTTAATGTATTAAAAATCTGATGTCCTTCATGGATGCATCTACAGTCATAACAAGTGGGTTGTCCTGTCGTCAGGCAGCCCTTCAGTCGGCCGGATTCCAAAGTCCGGGTCCGGCTTCGGCTGATGTCGCACTCCACCCGACGTCATCTCTGTTGGTCTTCGGGTATAAAGGCATCAGCCGACGCCATTTTCCTCAGTCTTTCTTGCCGCGTGGCGCCCGAAGCAGAAGCTGTTCGCAAGTGCCGGTCGGTCGGATCCAGAGATTACTTCTACCGAATACTACTTCGAAGACTTCTAAAGCTAAGTACCCCGTTGGGGACCTTTTCTTGCCTCAGCCGATGTCAGAAAAAGTTAACAATTGTTTAAACTGTGGGAAACAAATACCTCATAAAGATTTCCACTCTTACTGTCTGCCTTGTTTAGGCCCAGCCCACGGCGTAGCAGCCTGTTCGCCCTGTGCTTCCTTCAACCGACGAACGCTTAGGCGTCGGTCGGAGTTCGCAGAACAGTTTTTCGGTTCTGATTTTGTGTACATTATGCCGTCGGATCCTCCGACTACCCAATCTGGCAAAAACGCAAAGAAAAAGACCGACACTCGCGGTCCGCGGTTTCGGCCGAAACCTTGGTCAAGCAAATCGCGAGTGTCTCGGTTTCGCCGAAACCGAGAAAACTGAACAAAGTACAGCTGAACCTATTCCTACAACTGAGGCCCCTGCTACAACTCTTGAAACGACTTCAGAAATTTTACCCACTACGGTGGTTGACTTATCAGACACCATCCCTTGGATGTTTCTACCCCAGCACGTGGTGCTGCTAGGCCTCCAGCAGCCATGTCCATTAAGGCCTTCGCCAGGGCTAAAGCTGCCAAGACTACTAAAACAGTGCCTGTTAAACCACCCCCATCCAGGCCCTCTTCTAGTTCTCAAATGCTTACCTTGGCAGAAGATTTAATTTCTTTAATTAGAGGATCTCAATCTCACCCAGACAGGGCCTCTCAGCCCCCAGAAAGAGACCTAGGGCAGAGCCCCGAGCCAGTGTCCTCTGATGATTCTGCTGATGAATCAGACATAACTGACCAGCCAGAGGCTCCCTTCTCCAATTTTGAAGATTCTGATGCTGAAGAATCCATCCCAGCTGCTTCCCCACCAGAAGAATTTTCCTTTGGGGAAACTTTGCATGCCATGCGAGAACAGTTCCAATGGCAGCAACAGAATTTTCAGACCCCAGAAAAAGACTTAGGACCTTTCTGCACCTCCCTCAGCACAGGCCCTTGGCTATACCCCTGTTCTCTCTGTGGTGGATGATGCTTTCAATGATGCTTGCTCCGCTCCAGATTCTTTACCCCAGCCCCTACCAAACCAGACAGATTTTACAGGGTGCCAGATACTCATCACCACCTTTACAAGGCTCCACTTGCAGACCCAGAAACTATATCCCAGGGCCCCAAGGCAGTAGCCGCGACCATAGCTAAAAACCCTATTCCTTCTGAAAGGGAAGCAAGGTCATTAGACAGATGGGGTAAAAGGTCTACACTTCAGCTACTCTCTCAGCTAGAGCTTTAAACTGTCAGTTTCACATGATACAATACCAAGAGTTTATGCTGGATCAGTTAACTAAAAACTAACCACTGATGAATCTCTTGATAAGAAATATGTATTAGATATGGTAAATAACATACAACAGGTTAGCAACCATTCCTTAAAATGTGGCTATGATGCACTGGAGGCTTCATTTAGATCAGCCATGACAGGCACAGTGATAAGAAGGCATGCATGGCTAAAGGAACAAGCTTTACCGGATCATGTTAAAGCTAAGTTGCTAGATGCTCCTATGGACAAGACAAGTTTGTTTGGTACATCTGCCCAGCAGGTTATGAAGAAAATGGAAGAAAAGGCAAAATCTGTTCAAACTGTTAAAGATTTCTTGCAGGTTCAACCCCCAAGGTTTAGCAGGAACTGGCCTGCCAAAAATTGGTCCTTTCCTGACTCCACAAAATTTCAAAGGGGCAGGAATAGACGTTCCAGAGGCAGAAACCAATCCAGAGGAGGTGCCTACAGAGGAAGACAGTGGCAAGGTAACAACAGAGGCACAGACACGGCCACTGCCACTACATCAACACAACCACAGTGACTTAACCCTATACCCGCCTACCAGGGAACAAATAGCAGCTCCTCTAGGCGGAAAGTTAACCTTATTTTCAAAGAACTGGCACTACATAACAAAGGACAAGTGGATTTTACAAACCATAGATCAAGGTTACCGGTTTCACTTCCACACTATTCCAGTCACAAGAGGAATGCCAAATCTGCCTCCAAATCAAAAAACAGAGGCTCTACGCCAGATAATGGAGTTAGCAAACATGAGAGCTGTGGAAAGAGTGCCAGCAGCAGAGCAAGGAAAGGGGTTCTACTCCAGACTATTCCTAGTTCCAAGAAAGGAAAAAAGTTGGAGACCAATTCTCGACCTGTCCACCTTAAATACATACATCATTGTCCCAAAATTCAAAATGCTGACCCTACAGCAACTTCTTCCCATGCTGGGCAAGGAGTCTTGGCTGGTAACTCTAGATCTCAAGGAGGCATACCTGCACGTCCCCATTCGACCAATCTGCAGAAGATACCTCAGATTTCTTGCAGGATCAGAGCACTATCAATTCTCAGCATTGCCTTTTGGCTTATCTACTGCCCAGAGTATTCACAAAATGCCTGGCATCAGTAATCGCCCATTGCAGACTTCAGGGAATTCAAATTTACCCATACCTGGACGACTGCCTGCTACAAGGGGACAACAAAAGCAAGCTGACAACAGATTTACAAAGGGTCATTTGCTTGCAACAAGCACTGGGATACACAGTCAATTTACAAAAGTCAAGGCTAATACCATCCCAAACAAGGACTTTCTTGGGCGCAGAATTGGACACAGTAAAACAAATGGCATTCCTGACTACAGAAAAACAAAAGAACTCCCTCTATACTTCTTGGCACTAACAAAACTGAACAAGTTAACAGCAAGAAAAGTACTGCAGGCCTTGGGCTTCATGGCATCATGCATAATCTTGGTTCCATTTGCCAGACTACATATGAGAAAACTACAGTGGTACCTAAAGAATTTATGGTCCCAACACAGACACAGTCTAGAAACAGAAATCCCACTAATTCCATGCTTAAAACAGGAGTTCCTATGGTGGGCTCAGGCATGCCAGTCAAACCCAGGCCTACCCTTTCGCAGATGTCAAGCAAGCCAGACCATCACAACAGACGCTTCAGACCTAGGATGGGGCCACACATGCTGGACAAATGCGTGCAAGGATTGTGGACACAGGATCAACTTCAACTGCACATCAACCTAAAAGAAATGCTGGCAGTAAAACTGGCAATCCAAAAGTTCAAGCCATTTCTCAAAGAGGGCCAGTTGATGATAAGGACAGACAACACCACAGTCATGTGGTACATCAACAAACAGGGAGGCACTCATTCATACCCCCTATGCAGAATGACCTTGGACCTGTGGACCCTGGCACTCAGCTACAACATCCAGTTACAGGCAATATTTGTACCAGGGAAAGACAATACCCTAGCAGACATATTAAGCAGAACCACTTCGGATGCCCATGAATGGAAGCTTCATCCGGACATCTTCAAGACCATCTCAAAGAAATGGGGAATGCCACAGATAGACTTATTCGCATCACCTCTCAATCACCAGCTCAAAAAATTCTGCACAAGGACATTCCACCCATTAGCATGGAAAGTGGATTCGCTCTCTTTCAACTGGAAAGGCCTAACAGCATATGCATTCCCGCCTCTTCCTTTGATACACAAGGTACTACTAAAAGTCAAGGAAGAACGTCCAAGGATAATCCTGATAGCTCCAAACTGGCCAAGACAACACTGGTACCCACTACTGAGGAGCATGTCTCGGAACAATATGTGGACAATTGATGCCTTTGATGTTAACGCAGAACAACTACAGCATCATACATCCAAACCTAAAAACCTTACAACTGACTGCATGGAACATCACATAACAGCAGCTATTCCAGAACTTTCCCAAAGAGTTAAAGACATTATTCTGGAAGCACGCAGACCTTCCACAAGAAGGAACTATGCTGGAAAATGGAAAAGGTTTGTCATCTGGAGTACGGAAAGAGGAAAAGATGTGTCAAACATAGATATGCCTAACATTCTGGAGTATCTGGCCGAACTTCTTCATTCAGGCCTGTCCTACTCCTCCATCAAGATACACGCATCAGCTATTTCAGCAGAATACAGCTTTGATACACCTGTTTTTTCGCACCCTTTGCTCAGACAATTCCTCAGAGGAATCAAGAATGTAAAACCTCCAAGGAAACCACCATTACCAGCTTGGGATTTAAACTTTGTGCTAGAAAAGTTGACACTAGCACCCTTTGAACCAGCAGCAACAGCAGACCTACAACACCTATCATGGAAAACTGCTTTCCTACTGGCAATTACTTCAGCAAGGAGGGTTTCAGAACTACAGGCCTTAATGGCAGTGCAACCCTTCCTAATCTTCCACCAAGATAGAGTGTCCATGAGGACTAATCCTACATTTATGCCTAAGGTGGTATCCAGAGTGTCTTTAAACCAGGCAATCCACCTACCTACCTTCTTTCCCAACCCACAAAACAGAGGGAAAGAATACTGCATACCTTGGATGTACATAGACAGCTACGCTACTACTTGGACAGAACAAAAATAGCAGAAAGACTGACCAACTTTTGTAGCCTATGCAACAGGAAGGGAAGGAAAAGCTATTTCCAAACAGACAATCTCCAAATGGATAGGAAATTGCATACGATTCTGTTACTCCTTCCATGGAAAACCAATTCCACAGAACATAAGACCTCATTCTACAAGAGCAACAGCCACTACCACAGCCTTCTTACGAGGAGTGGCAACCAAAGACATTATTGAGGCGGCTACTTGGACCTCCGTGCATACATTTGCCAAGCATTATAATTTGCCTCTATATTCCAGATCCCGAGCAGGGTTTGCCACTGCTGTACTGCAAGGGATCCTAAACTCACCATAATCTACCTTTATCCTCCTCCCCTAGTTGGCTATGGTATTCTACCCACTTGTTATGACTGCAGATGCATCCATGAAGGACATAGTACAGTTTTGTACCTACCATAAATGTAGATGTCCGAACTGGATAGCATCTGCAGTCAGGATTACCCTCCCACCATCCCCTCTGTGGTACTCCTAGGGTGTTTACCCTTCTAATAGCTAGCTGTTGGGGGGGAGTCTTTATGGTGTATTTGTTTTTGTATATGTACATACATGCTTATTGTTGTGTTTACCTCTATCTATTTGGAAACATTGGCATCTATCCAAATTTTAGCCTGCAAGAGGGCTACTGGCATCTGGGGCAAGAAACACTGAGGAAAATGGCGTCGGCTGATGCCTTTATACCCGAAGACCAACAGAGATGACGTCGGGTGGAGTGCGACATCAGCCGAAGCCGGACCCGGACTTTGGAATCCGGCCGACTGAAGGGCTGCCTGACGACAGGACAACCCACTTGTTATGACTGCAGATGCTATCCAGTTCGGACATCTACATTTATGGTAGGTACAAAACTGTACTTTTCCTCACTTCTTTCTAAATGAAAAAGATTCCCCTCAAAGTTTGACAATAATTCCCAGTCAGAGATGCAGCGAAGGGAGTAGGAGTCAATTATCAAACTGAAGACTCTGAGGAAAGTTTTTCAGATTTCTGTCCATAACAATTAGCTTTTTCTGACACTGGTAACAAAATGAAAGATTTATTTCAGTGAAGACAGAATTAAATCCCAATGTAGCTCTCCTTCCTGTGCTGTCTGCCGTAGAAGATGTTTTCTTTACAACATGCAGTATGCCTGACTGTCAGTTCCCTGCCCCTATGAAGTCTGATAATTTGGGACTTACAAGATGACTGCACATTGCTTAATTCTGTTTCTCCCAGTGTGAAAACAGAAATTCAGCAGAGAAGGCCAGTAGTCCTGTGTTTATGGGTAAATTTCAGTAACTGGCTAGTAAGTGTACTGCCCAAAAAAGAAATACAGAGGATGTGGATAAATCAGCTACAAAAAGTGAGGAAGAAACAGAGTGGGAAAAGTTCTGCAGCTGTTCAGCAAAAAACAATGCAATCTCCAGTCATGAATTCCAGTAACCTGCAGAAAGATATAACGCAACTGCACACAGACCTGGTTAAATAAATGAAACACAAATGGAGTATATCAACACAAACAACAAAAGGTTGAAAAGAATGGAAGAAGCTTTAAACAGATATTCAGAAGAGGTGATAAAGCTGCAAAACTCAGAGGTAAAAATGAAGAAAAGACTAAGACTGCTCAAGAAGAGATGTTTCAAAAATTTAATAGAATTAGAGGACAGAGCACATAGGGAAAACTTGAGCTTTTCAGCAATACCAGAGAAGCTGGAAGGAATATATTGAATTAATTTTATGAAAGCATAAATAAGAAACTGGACTGGTATTTTACAGCAGGAGTTGTTAGTTGAAAGGGCACATTGTGTGTATGCTCCAAATATGGCTATGGGAAAGAAGCCTGATAATTTATATAAAGTACTTCAGACACACAATTTCTCTTTTGCTAATACCAAATGATATCCTGCAATGATTTATGTCTGTAAACCTACTGCTAAACATATTGCAAATGGTAGCCACATTCCCTCTGACAAGGATGGGACAGTTTTTGACAGATTTGGGAAGAAAGTTTGTTCTTCTTTTACTTTAATTTCAGAATTTTGAACTGCCAGACTCGTATGCTAAAGATTTTACTGGCTTCTGTTAAAAACACAAGAAAGGTAACTGTGGATCTTCCTGCTTCTGAGATTAAAATGTTGTTAAATTTCTTAGGTGTGTCTGCTTCACAGGCAACCAAACACTCTTAAGTGCTCTTATGATTCTTTTGATGCTGTTTTGAGAGCTGCGGCAACTGGTTCATCTTTGAGAGGATTTGCTTGATTACATTCTAAAAATGTACCAGATGGATTTTGAATTCTCCCCTTTATAAATAATGTGTTTGGTCCCTTGGCTGTTGCTTTCCTTAAAATGTTTGAGAAAGGGGAACCTATTCAAGGGGTTAATGAGATTTTTAAACCCTCCTTTTCAAAGTTCAGTAAAAATTTTCCTTTCTTTACAGAATCCTTTTCTAGGAAATGAAGATAAACAGTCTCAGTAAAATTCTAACAAACAGAATTTTAAAAAGCAGTGGCAAAGAGGTTCAAAGAAAAAAGGAGGAGCCACCTGGAATCAGAGACAGTCAAAAAAGTTTGACTGTTTGCCTTCCCTCCTCCTGCAGTCATACAAATGTCTCCCTCACTCATGGCCTCCACCTTCACTTTGGCATCGGATTAGCTTGAACATCTGAGTTTTCAGGTATCCAGGTGAGGTACAGATGACAGTGGGAGTCCCACCCCTGTTTCAATGAATTCCTCCTCATACTACAGTCCAGAATCAAGATGTCCCTGTTTTCTCCTATTTTAGTGTAAATCTTAGCTCAGGTGGTGATAAAACTTGTGCCCACAGCTCAGACAGATTTTTCTGATGTCAAAGAAAGAGGGGAACTTGGACACTAATACTAGACCTCACATTTCTCCATCAGTTTGTGGAAATTCCAGAATTCAAAATGTTATCCCTTTAAAACTTGTTGCCTTATTCCTCCCTTCCAGCCTCATAGTAACTTTAGACTGCAGACATGTTTAAGGTTTTCTGTGTCTGGCTTGCATTATCATTTATGTGTCTTACCCTCTGGTCATCCACTGCACCAAGGGTATTGAAAAAATGCCTGGCACAAGTAATTGTTTACTGCAGGCTTCAAATCATTCACATTTTTCCATATTTGGACGATTGTCTTGTATTTGCAGATGCTTTTAAAAGTTCTCCAGAGCCCCCTAACATGGGTCATGAAACTCCTGCTCAGTCCGTGGTTTCAGCAAAAGTTGCAGAAGTCATAAGTCATCTGTCATCCCTTCCCTGAGAATACTTTTTCTTCTGTTGGACCAGGTACAGCAATACAAGGACATCTGCTTGGACTTCTCTTAACAAATATCTGGCTTCTGTCAGGGACTTTCCTGTGATTGAGGTTTATGGCTTTTATAACTGTCATGATTCCGTCTGTCACCATAAAAATTCTGTAGTACCTCATATCAGTCTGTATTCTGCATTAACATCTCTTGTCTTTTCAGATTCTATTTCATGGTTTGTCAAAAGGGAGTTACTGTGGTAGGTGTGTCAGTTGTCTCATGGCCAAGGTCTATAGTTCTTTCTTCAGCTCCCCTTTCAGTCTGTCACAACAGATGCTTCGGATTTTGTTTGGGGAACAGTTTGATGTGGTGCATAAACAAATATGGGGTACCAGATATTATCCCATTTTAGACTTGCTAAGATTGCCAGGTAGCTGGCAACTCTGCTCAGTCTGACTCTTCAGCTTCACCCATTGCGTCAGTACAAAATAATTGTAGTGAACAACCTTGGCAGGACCAATGCAGACTCTTCCAAACCGAAACTATACTCAGGGTTTTTCCAGGAACTGATACAACTGTGCAGAACATGTCAAGTAGATCTGTTTGCCTTCTTTTAAAACATGCAGGTAAAGAAATCCTTGCAATAGTCCTGGAAGACAGATGTTTTTTTCATTCCCATGGATTGGAATGTTCTGTATTCTTTTCTATCCTTTCCATTGATGCACAAGGTGCTCCTAAAGATTCTGAGGGACTGCCCAAGGATAGTGGTGGTGACTTCATTTTGGCTCAGGCTGCTGTAGTTCTCCCTTTTTTGGAGTTGGCCATGAGCAAGTACCACATGCTCCCCCATAGACTGGATTTACTCCCCCAAGAATGGAGTTGTTTGATGCAACCTGTGTGAAAACACTTGAGTTGACTGTCTGGATGGTAGAGTTTTGGTACCTTTTATGCACCCTTTTTTCCTGAGGGCATGCAGGAGGTATTAAAGCAGGTGAACTGTTACTAGGTAAGCATATATTTTCAAATGGAAAAAAAATTGTAATTGGTGCTACTCTACGAACCAGGAACCTTTCAAGACCCTCTTGCATCTGGTTCCAGCTTATTTGTGTGAGCTATTGACCTATAGTCTGTCTGACTCTTCTAACAAGATTTATCAGATGAAGTTCCGTGTTTAAGTGTATTTTAGGAACGAAAGCGCTTGCGTTTTAAAGTTTATAACGCTGCCTTGGAAGAAATTAGAGTGGTGACGTTTTAATAAACTGTTTTTACTGCGATACTGCCTTTGCTGTTTAGATTTTTTGGGGTACCCTTAGATTCCTACCACCACACACACACACACACACACACACACACACACACACACACACACTTTTTTACCTGTTCTCAAGTCAATCAGTTTTTGAAAGGGATTTTACTTATCTATCCACCTAGGAAATATGTGGCTTCTCCTTGGGATCCTCACTTTGTCCTTTACATACTGACCTTTGTTCCATTCAAACCAGTTTGCCAGACAGATTTGAGGTTCTTAACATGAAAAACTGTATTTGCTCATTACTCTGAATTCTACCAGAAGGGTATCTGAGCTCCAAGAGCTTATGGTGAGCCATCCCTGCCTCATTTTCTATAAGCACAAGGTTTTCTTGATAGCCAAGCCTTCTTTTATGCCTAATACGGTTTCAGAGTTTACCTTAAGACATACTATTAATCTACTTGTATTCTTTCCAGAAGCTAACAAGAGGAAAAGAATATTACGTACTCTGGATGACCACAAGCAGCTGAGATGCTACTTGGACAGAACTAAACCTTTCAAGAAAGCCGATCAGTTGTTTGTTTCATATGAAGGTAAGAAAAAAGCACAACCTGTGTCAATGCAGTCAATTTTGAGATGGTTGTCCCCTGCTATTTCTTTTTTCTGTGCTCACCATTATAAGCTACTTCTAGGTGGGGTTAGGGCCCATTCTACCAGGGCTTTGGCTTCATTCATGGCTTTTTGGACAAGGGTGGATTCTAGCAGTAGTATTCCAGAGAGAGAGCAACTTGATCCTGTGTACATTCAGAAAGAAGTACAAATTGGATTATTTTTACAGGTCTAGAATAGGCTTTGCTTGAACTATTCTCCATGGGCTCCTGGATTTGTGAATTCCTTCCTCCTCCATATTTGTTTCTGAGTTAATGGTAATCTTTACTGTTCCTTTCCTAGCATTTTTCTTTTCAGAGATGTGGCCTCCCTTTTTGGAGGCAAGAACGCTCTGAAGCTTTCAGTTCTCAAACTGCCTCTTAAATGACTGTGTTCAAGACAGTGACAATTTGAGTGCCTGGAAGGTGTCTTAAAGCAATGAAAGCTGGCTGGTGGTCATATCCAGGTGAGAATGTAGCCCGAATTGCTTAGGCTACCGCAGCAGTGATTCATTAGAACATCTACTGTTATGTCAAGTTTTTACTTGTATAACTGTTCTTTCTGTAACATAATAGATGATAGGGGGTGTCAATGATAAATTGTTTCAAAGCTTTCTGCCTGTGTTTATGCCTGTATTACTGTAAAGAGTACCAATATTTAGGTTAAAAGCCAGAACATATCCTTTTGCCTTAATGTATTCAAAACTTTCTCCATTAAGTGTGTACTATGTCTCATATAAGAATCTAGCAAAACCCATGAAACTTTAAAATGGTTCTCCTAAATGATGGCTAACCAATTTACTGATATTAATTGCCTACCAGGTGGAGGAGATGCATTTTTGTGTATCTTGAGTAAGCAGTAAAAGACAATCTACTTGGAAGTAGTAGAATTTTTTTCTGACCTTCCTTCTGAAAATATTTCAACTTGTAGCAAACCATAAAGACTTTTATTTGCACTACTCATAAATTTTTATATTGGTGACTTATAACAAAGCATAAAGACTTTTATTTGCCTTAAACTTTTATATCGGTGACTTTATATGTGAAAGTTTCATTCAAAAGAACATAGCACATACTCAAAAACTGTTAAAAATTAAAAACCATCACATTCTTGACTTATTTAAATAACAAAACACATGGACTACAGACACACACACACACACACACACGCACACGCACACGCACACACGCACACGCACACACACACACACACACACACACACACACACACACACACACACACACACACACACACACACACACACACACACACAATTCAACTCACTCACTCTCTCTGTTCCTCTCCTGTTTGGGGCTGATAGGTTCTCCCCCTTTCTGTCTGGATCCTGTAGAAATGCTACAGGTAAAGGTATCTTACTGGAGCAGTTAGAATATTGTCTTCCTCTAATTGCTGCAACCTCTAAAAGAAATGTATCCACCATTCAGTCCATCTGAAATGCTATTTGCAGATTCATCACTCTCTCTCTTTCCCCAAGAAATGAGCACCACTGCAAGACCATTGAAAACGCCACCTGGCTTCCTGTGAAACAATGCTTTCTACTTGCTTCTCAACAATTAAACTTATCAAGAATGACACATATCCCCTACTAACCTCCAGACTACTCAGAGATGCACCAAAATACAACCTTAGAAATCTTAAGCACTCGTGTCCTCTCTCCCAAAGCCCCCAAACTAGGCTTCACTACACAGACCATGTTTTCTAAATCCTTGATCCCAAACTGTGGGAATCTCTCTCTTCCTTTCTTAAAGATCATTCCTCTTACCCCATTTTCTGATCAGAAATAAAAGCACATTTCTAGACTCTAGGAATATGCAACTGCGATCTCTATGGTTATATAACTTAACCTCTTCAGGCCCTTCTTCACTCTACATTCTTCCTCCAACTGTACTTTTGATTTTGAGTCTTTCAACATATCACCTCTGAGTTCCACTGTGTATGTATATGTTGTATTTTGTCAGTCACTCTATAGAATGGCATGTGTCCATTGTGTTTACCCCCAGCGGAGACTGAAACAGGTCCAGTGGGACCAGTGACCTACTCTGGTTAACAAATCAAATTAAAGACAAAATAAATTACTAACATTTCTTAACTAATAACAGCCAACCATTGTTGCTGAATTAAAAATTTGTGCATCTGTATTAAAAAAAAAAAGTGATTCATCTTCAGAAATAAAGATCATATGCAAATTGACAAAGTCAAAGTAGTTTGTTCTCAAAATGCATTTCCTCAGAAGTGGTTTACCTTCACTGGCTTTCTGTCACTTAAGTATGCATTATTATTTTTAAGTAAGATCCCTTCCAAAAATGCCCTTCATAGCCACAATATGTTCTGCCCTCATTAATTACTCTACAGGAAGTTCTGCTTCCTTGCTGACATCACATTGGGGTCATCAGACTCCATTACTTAACAAGAGGGAGAAAGGTGTACAGGGGAGGATTTTCAGATTGAGGCATTTTTGCTTGCATTTTTTGTTTAATTTTCAATTTTAAGGTTAGTTATATGTTGTTGGTTAATCCAGTCTTCAAACCCTCATGCATTCTGCTTATCTTTATGAAGACAAATGTGAAGATTGCTTCTGTTTCACTGTCACACAAGCAGTTCACTTGCAGTGCAAAATCCATACCGAATCTTAACTTTCATATGTTCGTGATTTTTACAGAATGCCTCTGATTTTGCCTCATATTTTTTACGCTGCCCATACCTCATAAACGTTTGATTTTATGGTAAGTCACAGAATTACAATCTGACACTAATGCTAGATATTAACTAGAGTTTCATAGTTAATAGTTTGTGTTTCCCAGAAAATGCATGTTAATGCAAAGCCTACTCCATTAATAAATGTACAAAATGCACTTAGCCCTTGTGCAGCATTAACATATTTACTTACAAAAAAACCTCAGAGGAATGAGACTCAGCTTACTGTGCAAGAAGTGCAAGAAAGATACAACTTTGCATCATCAAAGTGACAATTTTGATGATGGAAAGACCGGAAGTACTACCCTTGTAAGTCTGTGGAGAGCCAAAGTTTACAAGCAGGAAATAACAGTACATTGAAAAAGAATATCCAGTAAATAGGATGGCTTCCAATTCTTCAAATCCAATCATCCTAGAAGAAAGAGAAAGACTGCAGGCATTTGCAAAAAAATAGCTGCACATGAGCTTTAAGGGTATGCATTTTGTTCTCTCATCCAACAAGTCCCCCAGCTGCTTTATTTCCTTTATAATACCTAACACATCTTTCACTTTGTAACCTTTGGTTTCTGCTTCATGTTCATTACTATTTTATTTGGCTGCTAACATAATTAAAGTTAATAAGCCCTTCCTCGTATCCTGTCATTCTAGCTCTCCAACTCTGTCTTATTTGCATCATCTGTTCAGTAACATCTGCTTCTTCATGCAGCATCTGCATTAGTGCATTTTGCAATACATCTTTAAACACTGCCAACTCTGCACAGTCCTAAAATGCATACTTGCAGTTTCGCCTTTTACTTCCACACACCTTAAAAAGTTGTTCTGAACCCAAGGGAAGATTTTTGTAGTTCTCTTAAGGCATAAACTATTTGTGCAAGCATTTGCATGTGTGAATCCCAAATTATCTTTAGTTAGTTGCACATTTAAAAGATCAGCACACTCCTCTTTGCCAGTGGGACTTTTGTAATTTCTCTATAAAACTTTTTATCCCAATCCTGCTTGAGTTCCACAATTTTTTTAAAATTGTTGTGCAATTCTGCTTTTTATAATTGTCATTTAGTTTCATAGTTACATTTGTAATACCCCACTCAGGCATCATAGATAAGCTAAACAGCTTAAAAGTAAACCCTTATGTCACTAGATGGGTTGCAAACTGGCTAAAGGACAGAACCCATAAAGTTAAAATCGCTGGAGCAATGTCAGACTCAAAGCCAGTCACAAGTGGTGTCCCACAGGGATCTGTCCTGGGACCCCTCTTGTTCGGCATTTATTTCTCAGATGTTAAAGCAAACATGGGAGGGCTGTGGCTGACAAAGTTCGCAGATGACTGCAAACTAGGCGCCATAGTCGATACACCAGCAGACACACACATCCTACAAAAAGGCCTCACTGAAACGGACAACTGGTGCCGTAGTTACGGCCTTAAACTAAATGCCAAAAAATGTATAGTCATCCCTTTTGGAAAAAAAAGTACCCACAAATTATCACATAGACAGCAACCCACTGAGTACGGAAAAAGTAATCGGAGACCTAGGGACCCAAGTAGACAGCGACCTCTCATTTGACACCCACATTGCCAAAGTGGTTAGAAAAACATTCTACCTTGCACATCTCATCATGAAGGGATTCACATCCAGATCCAAGGATGTCATTGTACCCCTATATTCCTCCCTCATCAGACCCATGATTGAGTACAATGCCCCATTTGGTATGTACCTCACCCGGCATTTGCAACAGCTGGAGAGACCACAAAAGTACCTCACCAAAAGGATCAAGGGTCTCCAACATATGTCTTATTCTGCCAGACTAAAGAAACTTCAGCTCTATTCAGTAGCATATACCGCCTGCTCAGAGGTGATCCCTGCCTGACGTACAAGGCCATGTCCAATCAGAATCTGATGGACATGCTCCACCTCAAAAAGTCCAAATCCATCAGGACCACGAGAGCTAAAGACTTAAACCTCGGCACAAGTATGAATAGGACATGCTGGAGGGATAGATTCATAACCCAGAGGCTTCCCATGCTTTGGAACAGGATCCCAGTTCGTATTAGGCAGAGCCCCTCACTGACTCTCTTCAAGAGAAATCTTGATGAGTGGATGGGAGATTGTAAGTTTACCCCAGGGGTCACATCTTATTCACTGCTAGACAGGGGCACAGTAAACTAATTCTATTATATAAGGGGACCTTCATTGTGTCACTACTAGACAGAGGCACAGTATTCTAGATTTATTCTGTACATTTTTGTACCATTTCATGGGGTGGCAAAAGCCACATCACTATGGCTAGGCTTACAAATGCCCCAGGGCAGATAGCCTAGTACTATACTATGAAACTATATGCCCTACTGATTGTCCCCTTTTTAACAGCCCTCTGTGTTCCCTGTTCCATCAGGTATTCCTCCAGGGGTGGCCATTAACCCATCAGTCCTCTTTCTCTTTCTGTGCATATTTTGCTGCTATTTCCTAAAACAGGAGCATAACCCTATCATGTAATCCAAACAATGCTTTTGCATCTTCCTTTTAGGTTTTTAAGTCTACCCCTAGGTAATTTGCTCCCAATACCACAGTTCCTTGACTAACTTCCTCCATTTACTTCTGTTTCTTACCTACTGTTGACCCCTTTGTTTTGGAACACATTATTAAAATGTCCTTATTCTATCCGCACTCTAGCTTAATTTTCAGAATACTGTATGCCACTTTTTATACATGGTGTTCTAACTAACATCTGCTTCCAATAAAACATTATCTTGCCATGGGTCTACTTTAGAAGAACGAAATCCCACTTACCTGAATCACTAAATGTCGAGATGACTTCACCGAAACCACAAATAAACAAACACTTGGATCACAGACTAGAAACTTCAGGTAAGTAACTACGTGTCCAGCACCACAAAAACATCACAGCAAAGCAAATTAACCCCCCCCAAAACTATATATACCAACTCCGACATTGCACTGCAGTGGGGAAAAGGGCAAAGTTCAGCATGGTGTCTAAATGGTTCCTTTCCCACAGTAACTTTATGGTCTTCCAAGTTTTCGTTTGTGGTTTTGGCAAAGTCATCTTTTCATTTAGTGATTTGGGTAGGTGGGAATTCATTCTTCTGAAGTAGACCCCTTGCCATCTCTGTTACTCCCTCCTTGCCTCATCAGCATAGCTTTCTATTTTAATTTATATCCCTCTACTTGTCAAATATTAATCTTAACTTTATAGCTTAAAAGTGCTCCTTTACATCGGGTCTGTATTACCATGTCGACAGGGCTGTTAATTGACGCCTGTGTATCGACATGTACACCAAAATACCTAAATGTCGAAC
This sequence comes from Protopterus annectens, assembly GCF_019279795.1. Lineage (NCBI taxonomy): Eukaryota > Metazoa > Chordata > Ceratodontiformes > Protopteridae > Protopterus > Protopterus annectens. The sequence continues at coordinate 1,419,104,351 of NC_056743.1, forward strand.
GGCCACAAAAGTGATTTTTTTTCTCGGGGGGGGGGGGAGAGTCTCTGGGCCGTTGTTGGGAATTTGCCATTTCCTCCACTGTAGTGTGATCTCTGAGTTGGTATATTTAAGTATGGGGGTGTGGGTGTGGGGGGTTTGTTTTGTTTTTTGTTGGCCCAGCGATTTTTTTTCCCCTGGAAAAAAAATCGCTTTTGTGGCCATTCGACATTTGGGTATTTTAGTGTATATGTGTCGAAGTAAGGACGTCCGATGAACAACTCTGTCGACATGGTAATATAGACCCTTTAAATCAGGAAACAACATGCTGTCTTGCACCATCACTAGGGTCATCTTATCCCGTGTAACCCCAGGCCTCTTTCTTTCCCATATAAATTTCTTCAATTGCTTATTTATTTCTTGTCATAATTTTTCTTCTGGCTGGCAGAAATATACCTGGCCAACATACAGAAACACAAAGGACCAAAAATATTTTCATAGACTGTAAGTTGCTATTCAAATCCATAAGAAAGACCTCTCCCTCTCTTAACCTTTTAGGTTATCTTCTGCTTAGTTTCTTCCCAGATCATCTTTGCTGCTATGTATGCATCTTACTTAAACCATACTCTTAGGTACTTCATTTTTTCATGTGCAAAAGGTATGGGACTTGCTGCATTAATTCTAGTTTACAGCCATGGCTTTTGTTTTATCTGTATTTATTTTATAGCCCAAAGACATTTTGAACTGCCTCAAAATATTCCACAACACAGGGACATCATGTTCTGGATTTGTCAGATATTCTATTATGTCACTCACAGCTATGTTATATGGGTTGGAGACACTGGCATTGACAAAAAGGCAGGAGTTAGAGCTGGATGTGGCAGAGTTAAAGATGTTAAGATTTGCACTGGGTGTGACGAGGGTGGACAGGATTAGGAATAAGTATATTACAGGGTCAGCCCAGATTGGAAGGTTTGGAGACAAAGCCAGAGAGGCAAGAATACATTGGTTTGGACATGTGCTGAGGAGGGATGCTGAGTATATTGGGAAAAGGATGCTAAGGATGAAGCTACCAGGTAATAGGAAAAGCGGAAGGCCTAAGATAAGGTTTATGGATATGATGAAAGAGGACATGCAGGTGGTTGGTGTGACAAAGCAAGATACAGGGGACAGGAAGAAATGGAAACAGATGATCCACTGTGTCGACCCCTAACGGGAACAGCCGAAAGAAGATGATGATGATGACTGTTAGGTCACTCACAGATAATACTGCTCATTCCTGTTTTCCCTTCCACTCATATTCTTGGATGTTTGTCTGTCTTCTTTTCATTGCTAATGGCAAGATGGGTGAAGATGACATGTTGTTCCTCTAGGCTGGTACAGTTTATCAGGCAAAATCCTTCTAATTTTCAACCCACACTTTAGGCATTGTATATATTTTTCTTATTAATTCAATTATCCCAGTAGGAGAAACAAATTCATTCATTATACTACATATGAATTCCCAGATTACCCTCTCAAAAGATTTCTCTGCACCCAGACTTACCAGCAGTAAAGTTTTTTTGTCCTCTGCATCCTTTTGAATAATCAGAGTTTTATAATGTTAAATGTCTTCCTCCCCTCACCAATTTTGCCAACATTGTTGCTATGTTTTTTTTTACTAATTTAGACATAAAGCTTTTGTGTCAAAATGTTATATTGAAATTGGTATTTATGAGGCAGGCTCTGCAGGCTGTTTCTTCAGTTTAGGTAAAACTGTCTCCACTGCTTTCTTCCAGGATGCAGGTATCTTCCCCCTTTCAAGATGCTACTAAATAATTTTTTTTCTGTATCCTTATTGGAGTCTTTCCCCAATTTCTAGATTTCTTACTTGTAGCCTGACTGCTGTAAAGCAAAAGTACCAAAGTCAGGATTCAACAGACTAGATAGACCTTTATTACACACTATGTGGGAGACCAAGCATATCTGCTTGGACCTCCCAGAACAATGGAATACCACTACTATTTATAAGAAAGTGCATTGTGTAACTGAATCTAATGTCACCAGATGGTGAATAATCTCCCTATGAAGGAAACAATTGTATTAGAACAATTAATGCGGGCAGCATATTCCCAGACCTTCTGTCACAAAGCAAGTTTCATTTTACTTAACTAAGCCCACAATGAATAAATGAAATTATATGGTAGCTTGAAGAAACTGAAAACAACGTAAGCATATGTAACTGACTTCACTTTAAATCAAGATGTATTCCAGCCTGACTCTATTTTCAGTTATAAAAATCATTTTTCCTTAACGCTGCCCTTTACCATTTTTATTTCTTCCTCCTCTTTGTTTACAGTTAAATGTTGAACCACTAACTCTGCTACTTTTGACAAGCCCAGGTTTACAATAAAATTCTCCAACAAAATCCTGCCTTTATCACTTCTTTCATCTGCTTTGTAAACAGTTTCATAAAATATCCAGAATATTTCCCCTTAATTCTTTCAGGGCCTTTTCATCTCTTGCCTGGACTTGGAACACCTCTATTTTGCTACTGCTGTCTGTGCTTTCTCCTTCCTTGATCTGAGGGCTATACGATTTTGTGCTCTGTGGTTATATTCATGGAATAATTGCCTGAGTGTCACTTTCACACGCATATTCAAATATTCTTGGATGTTCTCCTTGGCACCTCTCATTTGCTCTCCATGCTCACCGGTGAGGTACTATAAATTGTTCTGCAATGCTTTAACCCTTGCCAACCCTTCACAATATTTTTATTACCATTTTCCCTGATTTATCTTTCCTTTTTTTTGACCACAGTTCTGAAGTCTACTTTCACTGCTTCCCAAGCATGAGCTATCTCTTCCAGCCTATTTCCATCTTTCCTACTACTGAATCTTATCTGCTGCCCTCTCCTTAAATGCCTGCATTTTCAATAAATGTGTACTAGCATTTATCTGCTATCCCACTGCCATGGACCCTTTAGAAGTGCATGATCTGGCATTGTAATTGAATGTACTTTTATTTCCTCGAGTAAACAAGTATGCTGTTGCATTTTATAGTATCTTTCCATTCTGGCATAGTTCTTATACCTTTGGGGATGATAAATTCCTCTTGAGCTCCTAAGGCTATTGTTATACCCTCCATCCCAAAATGCTGTAATATATTTCCTTAACAATCTACCCTCTCTAGAAATGGTCCTCATTATTACATGCCATATTCTAACCTTCTCTCACTAGGGATCTCTTACTGTGAAAACATATTACCATCACATCATCTGTTTATTCTAAAACTGCAGTCATGGGTGATATGTACTTACCAATGTAATTCTTTTTCTAAACCAGTAGCCCTTCACTGCTACAAAGCTTCCATGTCTATTTTTTTTTTGTTCCACTGTTAATAAAGGAGTCCCACTGCCTAGCAAGATCATCACCCTGTCGCCTTCTCTTCCTGGTATTCAGCTAAGTAACCCCCCCCCCCCCGAAACCTTTCTTTTGAAAAAAAAAAAATAAATAAATACAACAGCACTTTTCCCTCATCAGGGCAGATGCTGCTGTTAGATGGGTACCAAAACAGTCGTTTAACTAACCTAAACCTTAGGTTTGTGCTCCCAGCAGAAAATAAACAACTTGTATAATTCTCACTTGGCACTTTATTTTTTATTTTCTTGACATTTTTTTATATTAATGAACTCTCTGCTTCAGTTTAGGATCATTGCATGTGGCCCTTTCCCCTGTTTTCCATTATACTTTCCTTCAGCACCTTTTTTTTCTAATCTTCTTACCTAGCAGCTGCAGCTGGGTATGTCGTATGAACTGTACTTTACTAAACAATGATGCTAACCGATTTTTGAACTTTATAACTTTTTAAGTTGGAAAAAAATAATATTTAGTTCAGTGCCTTATATTATAACAGTTAACACTAACAACTGACACCCCTAACCTATATCCACACCTCACAGAAACATTGCTTTATTTACCCCAAGTGCTGACTATTAATACTTTCATTATTCACGTTTAATTTAAATAACTTGTGATTTAGCTCTACTTATGTTAATAGTTTGTACTTACATTTTCATCAGCCATACCAGTCTTTTTTTGCAGCCCATAGTAATTAATAAAATTATATCCCCATTCTTTCAAGTCAAGTTGTAGTTGTATACATACAATATTATTCAATTTCAATCCCAGCATCCACATAGTGGGATTGATGCTGTGTAGTTCCCCTTCTTAAGTAACAGGTCCACTTTTGTTACAGTGCTTAGAGCAGTTGACTGTCCGTCTCCACTGGTATGTTTTCAGTCCCACTTCTCTACTGATTCTTGTTGTGCTGCCCTTTGTTTTTATTTTCAACATCTTCTTTTGAAACAAAGTGAAGGGTTTCACTGGCATCCTCCCTTTTTTGGGTAATCATTGTCTGGGTCCTGTTTCAAAGCCATTTTCATTCTCCTGGGGAATGAAAGACATATATGGAGCCAAAGGAATGAAAAAACAGTCCAAATACTGTACAACAGTTTAAACCTCACTCCAGGTTGCCGACTTTCCCTCATGACTGGAATTCCTTTCTTTAGTTTCTGTCTGGTATAGGCTGAATATTTTTTTTACAAATTATGTGGTGTCAACAACTTTCAGTGCCTTTCCCCTCTGCCATATATTTGTAAACATCTTTTGTTGATATATTTGTATCTTCACAGCTATTTGTCGTGGCTAACTTCTTAAAAGACTTGCTGGGAGATAAAGATGATGTGCCCTCTCATATTGTTGAATGTCCTGCAGTAGAACACCAGTTCAGTTAGTAATGTTGATCTTCATAAAAATAATGCATTCTGTTCCTTCTAGCTTCTTAGACACACTTGTGTGACGCCCCTGCACTGGCCCAGTAATCAAGGAGCCTCAATCCTCACCACTGGCAACAGTGAGGGCCGTACAGAATGGGAGGATGGCAAGTACACACACAATAAAATACAATTTCCCTTAAGAGCACACAGAAATCACAGTCGGTCTAGGGCTGGTTTCTCCCTCTTTTTTCCAGATCCCCAGTAAAACTTCCCACTGGCACAACTATAGGGTTAAAATCTCAGCTGAGTGGGCAAGCCAAAACCTCCAGCACCCTCTCTGTCCAACCAGTGCTTCGTGTCCCTGCCCAAGTAGCTGACAAACACACACTTTGAGATTTGATTTATACACAAACATACACCTGGGAAAGGCTGACACAGGTTTACTAGCTATGTCCCTTTGTCCTCAGACTGTAAGGGTAGTACCAGCTGCTACCAGCCACTACTTATCAGCTACTTAAGGCCCTTACAAAGGGTGACCAGTCCTACTGTGTAATGTTACTATTATCCAAATGGTAAGTGTGACCAAGACTTTCAAGGCTGTTTAGGAGTGGCCTGTACAGTGTCACCAAATACATATGCAAGTACTCTAAAAGCTTAAATATGTCTCACAAATATCAGCCACAAAGGTTTAAATATATTTAATAATAAATAATAAAAGAACAAGACAATAATCAACACATTAACTACAGAGTTCAGAGTCAGAAGAAATATTTTAAAACAGTATTTCAGGACAGTCTCAAATAAATACAGAAAACATCTAAACTAATCTTTACTAAATTCCTATCTGTATCTAAAAGATACTATGTTCTAAATAGCTTATTTACGGAGCAAGGCAAATGCAGAGGAGTAGATGTTCTTGCTAGGTCCAAGACAAGTTACAAAATGCACAGTCTCTGAGAGTTTAATATCAAAACATGACTGCTGGGTTACCCTGGATGACATCACTCTTTTTCACCTGCCTTCAGTTTCCAGGCTAACAGAAACGTAACAAAATTTAACATTTCTCTGTGAAAAATATATCTCTCAGATATTTGCTCAGAACTGGAAGTCGTAAAACAATTAAATACTTTTACATTTTAGACCTAGTTATTACTTCTGTCCAAGACATTAGAAAGAAACATCTAGTTCTAGACATTGTGTCTGCTTGATGCACTGATACTACTGTTTATAGCACATCTTAAAGTGCTTTTAATTTCAACTTATTTTCTTGAAGTTTTACAAGTTAACTCTGTATGTTCCAGCTTCTACTATTAAAACATGCATTTGCACAAGTGTATAGTTTATATACATTTCTGTAGAGTACACTGTGGTTACATTCTTGAAGCTCAGTACATAACATACAATTCTCTTACATTTGTAAGACAAGCATATGAGTCATGTTAATATTCACATATGATGTATGATTATTCACAAAATTTCAGATAGCTGGGTTGGCAGTGTTGCAGGTTGTAAACCTCAACATTTTTCTCCTTCTTGTGTCTTCAGAATCAATCACCTTTTGGAACAGCTCCTCTCACAATGCTTATTTGTATGCGAGTGCCTTCCTTATTTCCATTTTTAATATTTGCAGCATGATCAGTAAGTACATTAGAGTAATTATTCACTGATTCCTCTATTTTTTTTCCATATGATTTTATGGACTCCACTAGGGCCTGACTGTAAAAGACCTCTTATTGTGTCTGAGAAGTTTTCTCTTCAAAGTTGTTGGAAGCCAGAACTTGCATCTGCAGTAACTGGGCCTGCTTCCCACTGAATATGTGCAGTCTCCCTTTTTGTTTACTTTGTCTTTGTCTCTTGGATCATTTCTTTGATGACATCCAAACAGAATAATTTTCAGCCAGGAACTGAGTTAAGTTAACATGCTTCTCCATTGGTGGTCATCTTGGAAGTCCTTCATATTGTTGAAAGCTTGAAACCTGAACTGTTCGCTACATTGTCTTCAAACACGTTCATAAAATTTCCATTTTCTCTTCACTGCCAAAATCATTGAGTTGGATACTATTGTTCCCAGGCTGCATATTATTTTTAAGCTCAAGGAAATCTTGCTTTTCCTTTTCAGTCTTATCAGGTTTTGTTGAGTATAGGTCTTCAGTCTTCCTCACATTTTACTTTTGTTTTGCTGTGAATTTAGACTTTGTCCTAGGTAAGCCACCATCTCTTTATAGTCAGGGTACTCTGGCCCTTTATGCCTGTACCTTTTAACTCTTGCTGTTTTATTTTTTCTTCTCACTGTCAGTTTTATCTGATGTTTGTACTTTGTGCATTCCTTTGAAGTAGATACAGTTATTATTATTGTTACTGTTATTATTATTATTTGTTTTTGTTTTTGGATTGCTGTCATTTGCACACTTCAGTTTCTAAGGATTTTTCCCTTGATTTGAATAATTTTGGAACGATTTTAGACCTCTGCAGTTTTCACTTTTCAAGTAACATTTTGTTTGTTAATTTTTCTAGTTGTTTCATTCATTTTTATAGTTTTCTTGCAATTATGTCTCTTTTAATATGAACAGGTGGCAGATTTCCTCTTTTTGGTATCCTTCTCCAGCCTTTTCATAACCTTTGGTTGTAGACCTCATAACTGAGCATCAGTTTCCTCCCACATTGCTTTCTGTTTTTCCAATTCTGGGATCGTGGCGGCATTCATCTTCAGAATGGTCCTCCAAAGCTCTCCCAGTTAGAAATTTAGAAGAGCTGACCAGACAATTGTTCAGATGCATAATAAGCAGGTTGCTTTTATCCATCATCAGATCTTCAAGATACTTGCGGGTAGATCCAATATGAGCTATACCCTTTCTTCTGATTTAGTTGGAATTCAGGAGTCCTTGGGTACTCATGAATATCCTAGTTGTTGTGCCTTTCCTGTGCTGGACTCCTAGCATTTGCTTTACTGGTGATGAGTGAGCCAGCATTATTACCCTGTGGCATCCTGTGGTGGCTTATCTTTTTCTGCCTCACTGTGGCCAGATACCAGAATAATTTACACTTGCTTGTTCTCTTGTACTTTCAAGAGATGAACCCTGCATTAAACCCACCATCATATTCATTATCGGTTACACTGACTACAGCATCCATTAAGCATGTACTGAAATCTTGGTAGCCCTGTCTGGAGCTAACTAGACCAATATTGGTAGTGGGAGTCCAGTGCTGTTGTGTCTGATGTGTGGTGGCTTCAGGGATATCACCATTTATTGTACTGGTTTTGGCAGCTGTGTCTTTCAGACATGGAGCACTGGCCTTTTATCCTTTTCTGAGGTGAAACCTCAGAAGTGCTTCGCTTTACACCTATTGAATATGATTCTGGGGCCTTTCTTGCTGTAGTGACTGGCTTCTCAGTGACAGCCTTTGACTTCATATGTAAATGAATCCCCAAAAGTATGGCCAAAAGAAGTGTTCAGCTTCATAACATTGTTTTTCTTTTGGCAGATTGTGATGAGGAGTGGCTATTATCCCCAACCTGCCCTGCAGAGGACTCCATCTCAATAGAGAGGCAGTCCATCCCCTGAGGTCCTTGCCTATCTTCAGGAATGGATTCTGGATTGGATACAGTATGTTCCTCCAGCTAGCCTCCTGGATGACTTAGCTAGCATAGTTCGTTATGATATCTAGAATGCTGTGGAAAGATCATCTTAACAATGGGGCTTCTTAGAGAACATAAGTTCTTTATCTAGCTTCATGTCTGATATTTCCCTGTGAGTGAAAGATCAGGTTGTACAGCCACCAGAAAGGACTTTGGGGTGTTTTGGCTAAGCAGTGAGGGCTGCCATCACCCTTTTAACTCTCTTGCCTGTTACCAGGATATGATGCGTCTGCCAGCTGGCTTAAGAGTTACAGCTGTGAGCTGTAGCTCATGTGGTACAAGTTTGATTCCCTCAGCCCTCATTTGCCTAATGTGTGAACTTGAACAACTCACTTAATTAGACTGTGCTTGAGAACAACTGGGAATTTGGGCCTTTTGAAACCTCTTTTGACGAGGAAGAAGATTAGTCAGATTCTGATGAGCACTCCTTGGCATATTCTTGACAGATTTATTCCCCAGCTCAAGTGGATTGGAAGATAAGGATGCCATTTCCCTTGATTCCCAAGTGGCGGAAGCTTCATTTGTGGAAACGCTTTGTCAGTATGATGAAACATTTTGAATGGAAATCCAAAGAAATCTCTGATATTCATCAGAGGTATTATAGGCTTCTGGAGGTGGGCACTAACCCCCAGCTCCTGTACCACCTGATCTAGAGACCTCCTGGATGTCTTTGCATTCATTTCCAAAGCATTAGACTCTCTGCATTTAAAAGGTCTGATAGGTTGTACAAAGTCCCTGAGGAATTAAAATTCCTGTACAAAATCCTGGTGGCAGACCATCCTTCTTTTCTTTGTCTACTCTAACTTGAATGTGTTTGCACCTGAGAAATCAGGTAGTACCAACAGGCCTTATCTGTGGTAGTGCAGACTTCCCAAGTGGTCAGACACAGCATTAAAGCAGCTGTAATATAGTAGAGCTTCTTCCAGGGCAGCTGCAACAGGTTCTGTGATCAGGAGGTTTGGATGGTTATGTTCTCAGCTACCTCCAGAAGATGCAAAAGCAAAACTGTTAGATTTCCCTTTAAACAAGGACTTATTGTTTGGTCCAGAAGCTGCTGGTATTTTCAAGCAACTTCATTAAGAGGGCAAACCCATGAAGGACTGTAAACAGACCTTTGTTCTTCATTTTCCAGATACCAGAGGAATTATCCTGCCATGCCCACTTCTTCTGCTTGAATTGAATCTAGACCTTTCCACAAGGCCCAAAAGTTACCTAGGAAGCAATCTCAGGAAAAATGTGAGAGGAAGTGTAGACCTAGGAGGCCTGCCTACCCAGACAAGTCAGCATGACCATCTTCGGTCCTTCCCTGCCCACCTCCAAAAGGCTCTCCTTATCCCTAAAAAAATTGGTTACTTATCACAACAGACAATTGGTTTTCTACATTATTCAGCATGATACAGAATGACTTGGAAAAAGCTTCCCCCATTTGTCGGCATTTCTGTGCCTCCTCACAACCAGATTCAGCTGTTCTGTCCCTTCATCCAAACTCTGATTCAGCAGGGCACAATAGAGATAGTTCCCTCTCACTTCATAGGAAAATGGTTCTATTCCAGACTATTACTTTTACCAAGAAAAGGATGAGCCTGGAGACCAATTGTAGATTTCTCCATTCTCAACACCCAATTGTAGATATCTCCATTCTCAACACCTTTCTGCTGGTACCTTCCTTCAAAATGTTATTTCTGCAGATTCTTGTAATCTCTTGTTCTATCTCGGGTCTTTTTAGTCTTCATCGACTTAAAGTATGGCTATCTTCACTTTCCTTTTCATTCTACTTATAGGAAAATGTTGAGGTTTTCTGCCAGCTCATCACATTTTCAGTTCTCTTCTTTACCCTTTTAGCTTTCTACAACTCCATTAGTCTTCAAAAATGCCTTGTCTCTGTCATAGCCTTCTGCAGAAAAATGAGAATACAAATATTCCCCCTACTTGGGATGACCTGTTAATACAGGCACCAACTCTGCATGCAGTCTTGATGCAGCTCAGCTTCACCCTGCCCCATATATAGGGTTGGGCTTCACAGTCAGTTTTAAAAAGTCTGCAATGACCCCCTTCCAAGACATTGTCTTCTTGGAGTGCAGACTAAATACCAGACTCATGCAGGCTTTTGTACAAAGTGGAAGGTCTGTCACGTTACTTCCACTCTCTTCTTCCCTTCCAGCCCTGTGGGGCAAGGGAATTGCTCAGAGTTCTGAGACGCATGGCAATGACCATACATGTGGTTCCTTTTGCCAGATTGCACATGAGGAAGATCCATACCCAGTGTTACCTGAAGTCCACATGGGCCCAGCATTCGCAGACACAGAATGCAGTTCTTCCACCTTGCTTAAAGAAGAGATTCTTTGGTGGATAGGATAAATAAAGCTCAACCCTGGACTACCTTTCAAATTGCAGACATCAAAGCAGGAGCTGCACACAGATTAATCATATAATGAATGGGGTCGTTCAGTGGACAGTGACTAAAAAATAGAAAAAGAAAAAACACATCCGTCTGAATTAGTTGAGAGCACTACTACAGGCTGTACAGACCTTCCACCACTGTTGAAAACTAGGTCCTTTAGTGGTACATAAACAGGAGGGCACCAAATCCTACCAGCTATGGTGACTGGTCCTTTTAGCTTGGGAGCAGGCCACAAAAGCTAGTCTCACTCTATCTGACTCTCTGTCTCTCTCTTCCTCCAAGCTGTTTACATTCCTTAACAGGAAAGTATCTTGGCAGACAGTCTAAGCAGATCGAGGGAAGACCCCACCCCACAAATGGATGCTGAACAGAGGGATCTTCCTAGACATATTCTACAAACATGCCATGCCTCAGAAAAATAGATGCAATGTCCTTTCCTCCTTCCCTCCACTTTCCCTTCTTCCCAATGTCTTGCTAAAGATGCAGAAGGAATGCCCAAAGATCCTACTAGTGACTCCCTTTTGGCCAAGGCTTCTCTTCCATTTAGCCAAAGGCATTCACTAGAAACTTCCTTCCATAGTGGAGCTGCTCACACAGCAGAAAGCCTGGCTTCTAAATCCAAAACTACCATCCCTCAGCCTTATGGTATGGATGATAGGTGGAGTCTAAACAGGATCAGAATCCTGTCTGAGGATGTGCTGAAGCTTCTCCAGGAGAAAAAGAAACCTTCCACCAAGAAATCTTACATAGCCAAATGACAAGGATTTTCTATATGGTGTCAGTTCTTAAAAAAAAAAACAAAAAGATCGAGTTCAAGCTAACTCTAATTGGTCCCCTCCTATCTGTGTGATCTACTGAAATGTGGTCTAACAGTTATCAATTAAGGCACACATTTCCGCTATATCTCCTTATCTACCTTTCAGTCAATCTGTTATGGCTAGACTAGAGGTTAAGCAATTCATTAAAGGTGTACTCCACCTAAAACCTCCTAGGAAAGCTATTCCCCTTGCTTGAGACTTTAATTTTGTGCTGGACAAACTTACTCCACCTCATTTCAAGCCAGCAGCTTCTGCTTCTGTCAAATTTTGTACTTTGAAAACCATTCTCCTGGTAGCCCTCACCTCTCCCAGAAGTGTCTCAGTTGCAAGCACTTATGGCTTTCCCTTCCACGGTGATTTTTCACAATGTTAGGGTGTCATGAATGGCCAATCCCGCATTCATACCCAAAATGATAAACAAACTGTCCCTTATTACCTTAATGTCCATAGGCAACTCAGGTTTTACTTATCTAAGAGAAAAGATATCTGCAGATTGAATCAGTTTGCCTCATTCTGAATTTCAAAACTAGGGAACCAAGTTTGTAAACAAACTATTGCTAACTGGATCTCAAAATCCATTGCTTTTTGCTACTGTCAGTACAGCAAATCCCTTCCCTCTCAAGCAAGGGCACATTCGACCAGAGTAGTTGCTTCTTCTGGAGCCTTTTACAAATGGTATTGATTTTAAGGGCATTCTTGAAGCAGCTACTTCATCTTCTCTACGCACCTTTACCAAACATGAACGAGAGTGGATGCCTATTCTAGATACAGAACTGCCGTCATCACATCAGACTTTGGTACCTCTGCCAGATTTCATGGTTTGTGAGATAACCCAATGGTTTGGAAGTGGCCAGCAGGGTATCTACTGTTATGGTAAGATGTCCTTCTTTATCTAAAAGATACTATATTTCCTCTTTAGCCATTTACTTAGAGAACCAGTTTCTTAAATTATTGGCTAACAGTTCTGTGGAGGAATCCGCCTGGCCTGAGGGTCAGCCATCCATGAAGAAGGCCAAAACAGCTTAATCAGATTC